>NW_022589762.1:1630520-1739881 GCF_004348235.1 Phoca vitulina
CCCCCCCCCCCCCCCCCCGCCACCCCGAATTCACCTCCACATCCCTTTACATATGACTCGAACCCCAGTTTGAAAGTAAATACCCATGCAATGGGAAGCATCTTCAGTGATTTCCATTACTATTCATCATTAAGATCCTAGTGTTAGGAGTATTTTGTGGGGAAGATGAAGCCACCAAACCGCCAAAGAAGAAAGCAGCCTAGAAAACAAGATTCTCTGTCTGCTTTGGGATGCCGCCTGTGCACCTGTCCTCCTCACCAGAAGGGGAGCTCCAGGAAAGCAGGACCAAGCCCTGGTCCTCACTGTACCTCCAGTGCCTATGATGGTACCTGGCACGTGGTGGACAAGCAAGAGCTAAGTGTTGAAGGAATGAATGAACAGACTACAAGCTACACAGAGAAATATTTCCAATTCTAGATACAGCACATGGTAGGGGGTTCTGTATGAGGCAAATCACCTCTCATGTCTATGTGGTCTGTGATTAGCTCTGACAGGAGATAACCAAGGAACGGGTACCCTAAAGCTGATGCCAAGGACTACAAACTAACATGAACTTAGTTCAAATTACCAGGGTGTCATCCACGATGACTAGAAGCAGCTGTGAACTTTTGTCCTTGCAGGGGTAAACTTGAGGGCATCGCGAGGAAAGTCAGAGTTCCTGCCACAGCTCATGGAGCATCTTAGGAGACTTACCAAGAACACAGAAAACCAGGCAAAAAGTCCAAATCTCCTAACCTCAGAAGGTATGTTGAAAAACAAGTCCCCTCAGCTGCCAAACACAGAGCCAACATTCCCTTCCTGCCTGTTTCTACCATCATACACCTGAAAATCCTCCGGAATAACAACATCCCAGCTCTGGTGCCCGTTTGCCTTGTCAGGAAATCAGAAGCTGCAGGCAGTGGAGTATGGGATGGAGGAAAGAGGAAAGGAGACTCGTTACAGAAAAGATTGGACCAATTAGGAAAAATTGCAAAAGCTTTCAGACCGTGCAGAGGCTGGCTCTCCTGCACATACACCACAATCTCTGTCTCTCTTTCACTCAGATGGATGTAACTCATAACAGATTTCACGTTTACGGGAACCAGAGAGAAACAATTTCCATGTCAACTTTTCAGGCTGGTTACCACTAAGTATCTCAAGAACCTCTGGAGACAGAACTGATGAGGTGCCCCAACCACTTACCTACCTGCCAGAGAGTCAGGCCACCAAACACCTGTTCCTACTTCCCCGGGAATCTCCAGAGTGAGGGGACGAGGAGAGCCCAGCCATGGTAGCCTCAGAGGCTGGCTCATGTCCCAAGCCAATATTCTCAGACCACTTTCTGTGCCAGCAAGCACATAGCACACAAGAGTGATTCTTAATTTTTGTGGGATCATGAAGGACTTTGAGAATCTGCTGAAAACGAGGGGACCCTTCTCTGGGAAAACGCACATATGCATGTGTGCATGCATGTGTACTCACTCTCTCTTTCTCTCTCTCTCTCTCTCTCACACACACACACACACACACACACACACACTTCTGTATATATTTTCAGTAGGTCTCCAAACCTACACCTATGCCTCAGAATCACTTGGGCAACTTCTCAGATTATGGTGCAGCCCCTTCCTACACTCACCAAAACAGAATCTCTAGAGAAAGTGTCCCAAAGTTTGTATTGAAGAAACCATTCCTGAGATTATGATATCCAGCTGGGCACCAATCTGTGACCAGCAATTTAGGAACCATTGCCTTAGGGACTCATGGACATCAAGTTCAGGATCTCTGTCTCCACCCTTCCCTTGCCAAGGTCAGGAGGCAAGGGAACTTTCCTTTATTGAGCCAGACACTATGTTAGGTGAGTTTCCCTAAATTAACTCATTTAACTTGATTTTCACAGAAATGGTGTGAAGGAAGTAGTATTTTCCCCATTATATAGATGGAGAGACAGAAGCTCCAAAAAGTTAAGGAAATTGCCCACGAGATGGTGATGGCATGTGGCAGGTTAAGGACTGAAACCAATACCTGCCTGAGTTTTTACAAGGATGACACGATCAAAACCCCGCCAGGGGACATCCAGGTGAGTGCCCCTCCCACGTGCTGCCCCAGGGCCCTGGGTGCACCTTTATCCCGACGCTCCTCGAACTTGTGTCATCGGCTTGCTTGCTTCCCTGTCTCCCTGCATGGAGGAAACACGAGGGCACACCTGAGTCACCTTTGAATCTCCAGCCCCAGCACCATTCTGGCCCATAGGAGACATGAGACAAGTATTTCCTGGATACACTAAACAGAGAAAAGGAAAGAGTGTGCAGTTGAGCTGACCACCTCTCCCTCTAAAAACTCCACTGGAGAAGCCACCTCCCCAGAATGACCTCAGATTCTGTGCCCTCAATATGATGACAATGACCCCCCACATGGCTCACCAATAGGCAAAAGACTGAAACCTTCACCAACTAAATGGGTTTCAATTTCAGGTAGTGTAAGAGAAAAGAGGAGAAAGTCATGGGGAAAGCACAGGAGTGGGCGGGGACAGGCAGGAGCAGCAGCAAAGGAAAGCCATGAGGGCCTGCGCCCCCAGGAGTATGGACCCCATCACTGCAGCATGCCCGGCTTCGACGCAGGTCACACCCACTCTCGGGTTCGCATTCCCGTATTACCTCACTGCTCACATGACATTATAGTGGCTCTTGCTGGGGAGGTCATGAAAGATTACATGGGTTCCATCATGGTTACTTTTCTGCAGACAGAAACTCACACGTCATCTGGCCAGTCCCTCACAATGCCAAAACTCCCTCTCCAACATCGAGGACAGTCCTCCAGCCTCTGCTAGAGTGCTTGTAGGGATGGAGAACACGGGACCTCGGGATGTGTTCTATTCCTAAACAGCTCTCTGCTGAGCCCATAGCATCCACTAACTGTCTGAGTTCTACACCAACAAGTAACCCACAGTCAGTTTACTCCCTCTCTGTATGACCCCCTGACAATACATCTTCTAGCCTCGGTCCTACGGCTGTTCGTTATGGGCCCTGGGCAAAGCATCCCTCGTAATCCATTACTTAGGCTTCAGTGTTCACATCTATAAAATGATAATAACAACAAAACCGACCCTGTGGGGTTACTGTGGGAATCTGACAAGCTGTAATTAAGTGATATCATGTATGTAGGTCTCTTAGCCTACAGTAACTCCAAAATATTAGCTACTGCTGGTCTTCTTTTTCTTCCCCTAGCCTACACCCTAAGCACTATCAATCTATGAATGTAGCTTGGGATGGTGCCATAGTTTTAGCAGCCCCGATCATACAAGAATAAAATACATACCTGGACCATTTTCACGTGCCCTGTTCTCAAGTCTGCTCTCCCCGATCGTGTCTCTGAACAATTGATTTTGAGAGCCTAAATATCAGACCCCAGCGTTTTCCCGTTTGCTTCAGCTCACCCTGCCAGTCTATTGTGATCATGCTGATCTTAATTCAATCCCCACACGGAAGGCTCAGATGCCGCCCCTTCCCGCAGCCCCTCCATTTGTATCTCACAGACTCTAAATAACAAGCGTGAGCCCCAAAACTGTAGCTTAAGACGAGAGGCTGGGGGCCTTCCTCTCTGAGATTATTTCAGCTCCACATTTTACAGAAGACACTGAGGTGCAAAGGGATGAGCTGGTTTATGGGAAACCAAAGAGGTAGTAATGATCATTGTGACCACTGTCTTGGCTGAATGTCCACAGGTACTACCCCAAGAATGGGTCTCCTCCAGTGGCCCTCCCAGCCAGCAACTTGAACCCCAAAGGACAGGGTCCAAGTCCGCAGCATTCACCTCCATGTGCTCTACGTGCAGCAATGTACCAAACACACATTAGGTACCCAAAAACTTGTGGAGTAAATAAACATGTGATCTCATCTGACACAAAAACCTTTGTTTAAAAAATAACAAAAACTAGGCTTCAAGAGACTCAAGCACCCACTCAAGGTCCCCAGCTGCTTCTGGGAAGTGCTGTGATCAGGACTCAGTTTGCCTGGCTCCAAAGCCAGCCTTCTTAACCTCTCACTTTGCTGCAAAAATGTTCCAGTATGCAATACTCTGGACATTCAAGGAACGCTTTCTGCATTATATCTGAGAGCTTACCCACTGCAATCACATGTCCCAAACTTAAATCTAAACAAGAGAAATGGGAAAAACCTACCAAGACTAAAATATCTTTGAGCAGAGAAGATCCTTTAGCCTCTCCTCCCAAAGTGACTCACTCTCTGGTTCCATTCTCCCACTGACTCATCCTGCCAGGACATTTCGCTTCCTCTGAAGGGAGAAGGGCTCCATGCCAGGCTTGCCAGTACTCAGGCCTGCTGGGCTTCCTCACAGATGTTAGCTCCAAGGAGAAACAAGAGCTGGAGTTTCTGTATCTTAATGCTCTCCCCTCAGGGTTGATGCTTATACTTCTCTAGGCCCTTCGCCCTTTGCCAGGTGCCAGAAAAGAGGGATGCCAGGGGTTATCTCCAACTATGCTCAGGAGGATGGGGTGTTGCTGTGTGTGCAGACACGTGGGTGTGTGCTTACACCTGTATGTTTGTTTACCTAGAATATAGGCTTCATTCATTCATTCATTCATACCTCTACCATGTACTCAATCTCATGGTAGATAATAATGGAAGTTACAGGCACCAGAAAGTGTGCTCCCCATTCCAGCAAGCATGAGCAAAGACTCCGAGTAATCCCTGCTCAGGAGGCAGTGGGTGAACCTCCCTGCCCAAAACAAAAGCTTATATGAAAGAGTGGAGAAAGAAGGGCAGAGCCTTGAAGAATCAAGTGTAAAAAGCTCTAACTTTCTCTAGTTAGACAAAGAGAAACTATGAAAGTTTCCTTCACTGTAGAGAAGGAATGCAGAGGAAGTAGACTCTTGGGAGATCAGTCCAGCAGTGGTGTGTCCAATGGTTCAGAGGGTGAAGAAACCAAAGGCAGGAAGGCAAGAGCTCTTCCTGAAAGAAGACTCACATCAAATAAGTGTGGAACAAGGGTACTTTTATTTAACTACGGAATACTCATTTGTGATCATTATTATGAAGCTCTGATTGTTCCTTTTGAACCTACTGACTTACTCTTTGCTCATTCTGTCTACTTTCCAACTTTACTAATGTCTGTTGCTTCCTCTGGATGTCTTTATTGCTGAATCTCTTCCAGTTTGTGGAATTCAGGTCTGGAGCCAATATTCTAGCAGCATTCCATTAATTATGATAATATTCTAAACCAACACTATGGGCCTGGGTCAACCTTTGGAATGCAGAGCCCAGAGTTTTTGCATCAATTACTAATCAAGCATTCAATGGGGCAATGGGCTAGATGACCTCAGAGGACCTTCAAACCTTAAAGAGTTTATGGGTCCAAGGTGCTGACTTCACTGATAAGTTTGTATTTTTTCCTTTCATCAGACAGCTCACTGGGTCAAAAATCTGGCCCAAACCACCAGTTCACTAACCTACCATCAGTAAGCCAGGGAATGCTTCATCTTTGGCCACACATTGCTCACTTACTTCTGTGCTATACCCCCATGCCTATATAAAGACCACGATCACTTGGAGATACAAGAGGACACTCCGATTGTAATAAGAGACTTTGGATGTCAAGTCTTCAAACATTCATTTTAATGACTGTTTAATGAACTAATTCATTAAACAAGCTTTAGGTGGTTCTAACCACAGAAAAGACCTCCATCACTTCTATCTTTTTGTTTTCCTCTCAGGGCCTGTGCAATTCATCTGAAAAAAGAGCACACCCATTGGTCCAAAAATCTGGTACTCAAGCAGCCCCAAAGGTTCCCTGGTGGGAACCAAGTAATGAAGAAAGTTGCCGAGTCTGCCCAGGGGTCAGGAAAGAAGGGCATTTTCCAGGAGCAGAGACATGTTCGCAGCCTTTTGTGACAACCTGGAAGGGGGCCAAACTCCAGGTCTTAGCATCCAGCTCCCCAATCACAGATGCCTTGACACCACAAGATAACTGCTTCGATCCTTTATCAATCCTGTGTGGACCTGGCTTGTCTGCAGCACACTATCTCACATGGAGCATCAATTCTGAGTTAGACTCATCTGTGCAACAAGCAAGGCTCCTGCCTCCTACAGGTATTTTATAAGAGTAACAGCTAAGAGTGCATGACCCCTTGCAGACAGTAAACTCTAAAGCATTCCCTTCCCTTCCCACCGGCCCCTGGCTCCTCAAGAAGCCTCCTGGGATGAGGGCTCCATTTCCTGTCTTATCACATCGCTGGGTACTGGCCACATACCAAGGACTGTCATTCATTTGAAATGTTTTACCACTCCCCCAGCAAGCAATTTTCCTTTCAGTAAGAGGCAGAGAGCCCATTCCAAGTGATGACGTCCTTTCGTTGGACAGTCTGCTTTCCTCATTATGTCCTTTCTTCTGTGCAGAACCTGCAGCTTGAGGCACCTTGCAGTGTGGACAGGCCCAGCCTCTTCCCACCTCCTCACTTCCCTTGGTGTGGCTCACCCTCTTGGTAGGCCTGGGGGCAAAAGTCTCAGAGGGTTACAGAGAATCACCTGAAATGATGACAGAGAATGATGAGAAGCAAGCTTTCTCTGAGGCAAGATGTGCTTGAACTAGATTCAGTTTAAAATTTTTTTAATTAAAAAAAGTCACGGTTTAAGTTGACGCCGAGTGTCTCTGTGGCTGCTGTCGTTGCTCACACAAACCCAGAGGAGATGATGAGAGAGGGAACAGCTCCTTGACAGCCATTCAGGCTGCTTGTATTGTATCCTCTCCTGGTTGCTAAGCACCCAGAAATTCCTCACAGCCTACGACAGGCGGGACTTACAGGCAAAGACAGATGCTCATCCACGAAAAGCCTCTCTGGATGCTGAGCAGGCGGCAGGGATGAGAAGGTGTGCTCCATGCTGACTGGGAACTCTGGATGGGAAAGGGTGCCCAGCTGATGTGTAGCCCAAGTCGTCAGGTGCCTCTTAGTGAGGCCACCCCTCGCCAGGCTTAAAGCGGTGACCCTGGATAGAGGGATGGTCTATGCCACCACAAATGTGGACCTAGCTCTAGAATCATCAGACACCTCCACTGTTAGCCAACACCAATTCCTTAGGAATGGTGAAAATGTTCCAACAGACTTGTAACCAAGAATAAAAGAAGATGGGTCACGTAGCGGCATTTCCCCCCCCCACCCCATGTACCATAATTTTAGAATGGGATGGAATTCGATTTCACTGGGATGATGGACATATAGTCATTCTGTGTGGAGTCTGGGGGAGGAAGGTTTCTGCCCTGGTATTTTATGTTATGAAGAGCTTAACAGTGCCACGGAAAGTGCTAAACCTGGGAATTTAAAAGGACAGTTTAAGAGGCAGCATTTCCTGTAGTCCAACTATCACCCAGATGCAGAGTTCCCCTCCAAAAAGATGAAACACCTTGTGTCCCCCTTGCCAGTACCAGCTGACAAGGAAAGAAACTTTCTACTTTTAAGCCTGAACTCAGTTCCACCCTTGAGTCACATCATATGCCTCTGTTCAAAATTCTTCAGTGGCTGCCCAGCTCTTTCAAGGGAAAAAGCAATATTCTTAAAATGGTCCACAAGGTCCTACGTGGTCGGCCCCCACTCCCACCTCTCTGACCTCGTCTCTTACTAACTTCCCCTTCATTCACTCCACACCAGCCACCCTGGCCTCTTTGCTATTCCTCAAACACTGTAGGCATGCTCCCACCTCAAGCCCCTCTGCCTGGAATGCTCCTCTCCAACATGTAGATGGCTCATTTTTTCACCTTCGTCAAGTTTTTGCTTAAATGTCACCTTCCTGTGAGCCTTCCTGACCCTATTTAAAATTGCAAACCCAACTCCCATTCCCTCCAGCACTCCCAGTACCCCGTCCTGCTTTATATTTCTCCATAGTTCTTGTCATTGCCTAACACAATAGATCAACTTACCAGAATGTAAGTTCCAAGAAAGCAGAGATGTTTATCTATTTTGTTCACTGCTGAACCATCAGGAGTTAGAACAATGCTCAACATATAATAGGAACTCAATAAATAGTTGTTTAATTAATTAATGAAAGATCTATCCTCCTTTGCTAGGGCGCCAACTCATTATTCTGAAAATTGACAAATGATAGGAAAGCACTTGTCCTGCTTTTTCTGTCAAACTGTATTTCAGGAAAACCAAATAAATGATGGGGGAGCATAGTTCTTTATAAAAGACTTCCAACTACTAAACGCAAAAGGAAAGACAGAACCAAAAATGGACATTTCACAAGTCCTAATGAAGTACAGGTATGGGCAACAATCATCACTGGATGCTATAACCAGCAGGCGGAAGGCTGATGGGGAGCTCTGTAATGGAGGGAGCCATCTGACAATCAATCTCTGAGCCCCCTCATCAGTGCCAGCATCCCTAAAAGTGACTGCTGATGTACTGCAACAGGAAGTGTATAGCCCCAACAAGAATACCCTTGACCCTCCCTCCAAAACAAATGGAGTGTGAATCTCACTTCTAGGTTACAGGAAATAAGGAGGATAAAGGAACAAATTAAATGACAAAATGAGGAAGTAGTCAGCCAAATCAAAATGTGGGACATTCTACAGGACAACTGACCCAGTTTCTTCAACAAACAAATGACATTCAGAAGGGCGGGGAGGACAATTTTTGATAAGAAGAGATTTAGGACATACAAGCCAATGTAATGTGCAGACCTTATTAGGATCCTGAATCAAACCAACTGTCAACAGATATTTTTGTGATAATAAAGGAAATTTAAATATGAACTGAGTATCAGATGATATCAAGGATTTACTGAGTTTTGTTGGTGTTACTGTTGTCTGGGGTGATACAGACATTTGGGGTTTTTTTAAGTCTTTGTAGAAAATACATGCTGAAGTATTTACAGGTGAAATTATACACCTTCCTCAACTTATGATGGGGTGATGTCCTAATGAACCTGTAAGTTGGAAATACAAGTCAAAGATGCATTTGCTATACCTAACCTACCAAACATCATAGCTTAGCCTAGCCCACCTTGCTTAGGACACACACGCTAGCCTATAGTTGGGCAAAATTCTCTAATGCAAAGCCTATTTTATAATTAAAAATTGAATATCTCATGTAATGTATTGAACACTGTACTGAAAGTGAAAACTAGCATGGTTGTATGGGCACAGAATGGTTGTAAATGGATCAGTTGTTGACCCTGTGATCACAGGGCTGACTGGGAGCGGCGACTCACTGCTGCCCCCCCCCCCCGTCACGGGAGAGTATCAACCTCATATCGCCAGCCTGGGAAAATATCCAAATTCCAAATTTGATGTACAGTTTCTACTGATTCCGTAGCACTTTTGCACCATTGTATAGTCAAAAACTTACAAGTCAAACCATCATAAGTCAAGGACAATCCGTATATAATGACAAATTTGCTTTCAAGTATCTCAGGAAAAATGCCTTGAGGGAAACAGATAAAACTAACTTGGCGAGTGTTGCTAACTGTGGAGCTGGAGCTGGGAGGTGGGTACATGGGAACTGATTATACAAGTCTCTTTGATTACGTTTGAAATTTTCCATTATAAAGCCATTTCTAAAAAATATAAGTTGCTGTTTTATAGATGAATTTAATGAAGTAAAAAAAATAAGAATTCCAAGTATCTAGAATAGTTCTGTTCATCCCATCAGCTCTGGATGGAGGTCAAATACTAGAAGCAAAAGAGCTGGTCATTTTCTGTCTTTAGATGTACCCCAGTGACTTGCCTCCCTAGTTTAAAGATAGCCCCTCTGATTTTTATCCTGAGACAAAAGCCAGACAATCTTGCGACTTCTAGAGTCTTCTCTCTTGCCTGAGAGTGCTAAGAAGATTAGCCATCCGTTTATCTGGATTCCTGCTTACCTTTTCCATGTAAGGCCACACATCCCTCTCCCTATCTGCTTCCTTCCCCTTGGGAAACTCCCCTGTCCATTCAGTAAATGTTCTTTAACCACATCTAAATATATTATGTAATAAATCTGTGAACTAGTGTGGAAAGTATTAAAACTCACCCTTTGATGTCTGCTGCTGATTGTAAGGAGGAAGGGGGGCTACATTTTATTGAATTTCAAGCCCATAAAAGGCAGGTATTCCCGTCTCTGTTTCCCAGACGAGGAAAGTAAAGTACAGAGAGATTGGGTATGTTACCTGCTGTCACAGAACCAATCATAATGATCATCATGTACGTGGTGCTTACTTTCTGTCAGGCACCATTCTAGTGTCAATCTCTATTAACTCGTTCATCTTCACTACAACCCTGCAAGGCAGGTACTCTTGCTATCCCCATTTAACAGACAGAATGTGAGTACTGGTTAAGAATCTGTCCAAGGTCACAAACCTGATCAGTGGCTAGAGTGGTGGTGTGTGGGGGGGATAGGGCTCCAGCTGAGTCCTGACAGTAAGGAGAACAGGCTCCAGCAGGAGATGGGGACACGGGTAGAAACATTTCACTGCCCATGGAGTGGGCATCTCATTGTGCCTACATGTGAATAGAGTGACATCTCATAAGTCCTGTCTCTGTATGTCCCAGTTTGCTGGGCCACTCTTTGTGTGTGCCTCTTGTCCCCATATAATTCTTAATAATGCTCCCTTTCTGGGGCACCTGGGTGGCTCAGTTGGTTAAGCGCGTCTGCCTTCGGCTCGGGTCATGATCCCAGGGTCCTGGGATCAATCCCCGCATCGGGCTCTCTGCTCAGCAGGGAGCCTGCTTTCCCTCTCCCTCTGCCTGCTGCTCCCCCTGCTTGTGTTCTCTCTCTCTCTCTCTGTGTCAAATAAATAAATAAAATATTAAAAAAAAAAAAAAAATAATGCTCCCTTTCTTTCTCAAATGTGTCCTCGTTGGGATAATAAGTTATATGATCATCTCAATTATAAGCCCCTCCAGGGTAGGAAAAGCACATATAGCCAATTAATTAATACCCGTTGAATAAAAGGTTAATGAATTTTTGTTTATGGTGATGGGCCCTCCTGGAAATGAAGAACTGACCAAGTAATGGTCTCCATGGTGTCCCTGGCAACTCTTGAATTCTGTGGCTCATAACTCTTTCCTAACTACCACCCTCAGATGTAAATGCCCACTCTACCCCAACTCTCCTGGGTTATCCCACAGCATCTCTGAGTTCAACGAAGAAATGGATCTGGGTTAGAACCAAACACAGAAACTCTTACACTTTTCTTTTTTCTCTCCTAAGTAAGAGACGTCCCTGGGCACACTGTCAATCCATTTACCTGCCTTATGGTAAGCCCTGCTCTCTCTCTTAGATGGAGGCCAGTCGCCTGTCCTCAAGTATGCCTGCCACTCAGAACTCAGTGTTTCCTGATAAATCCCTGTCTTGGCTCCTTGTCAACTCTGCAGTCATCTGCCACTTCCAGGCCAGTGAGGCATGGGGCAAAGCTGGCCAGCTCCCCTTCCCATGTTCCCTGTTCCGATCCCACATCGTCTCTCCATAGACCAGATTCATCAGGGCAAGTCTACTCCAGTTTTCTCCAGTTTTGACATATGGTATTATCTAATTAACTCCAGCCCCTTATTTGTGCTCGGCTCCTTACTGTGACATTAAGATAATCCCAATTTCCCTAATTCTATCACACTATTCTGGTTTATTGCTAGGAAAGATTAGCTATCTTTATGGGGTCAGCGATAAAGTCAGGTGAAAGAACTGAACCTTATTTTAAAGTATGAAGTCATTTTCCCAACTTTTTGTGGATTTTCATTTCTTCCTAAGGCACAGTTGGTAGGATATTTGGACATATATTTTAATACTTGCATTTTGAGCTCTTCAGAAGAAAAACATGACATGAAATTGTGAGATTTTATTATCAACATTAATAATATTAATTGTTAAAGCTATGATAATTTGGTCTTGATTCATTGCAACCATATGGCACTTATTGGACAAGCACATTATTGCTTAATTAGAGGACCAAGAGCTCCCTGTGACGTGACAAGAGTCTGGAAACGCTGCCTTTTTAATTGACATTAGAGCAAGACAGAGCCTCTGGCTCAGACTACAAGGAGAGAGAGGTGAGCACCCTCCTATTGCTGAGGTGATAATCAGCTTTCCTTTCTGTGCTCACGTCCCACCTTTGCTTCAGGGCTCGGTACCACTAGATGCAATGTTAGGGTGGCGCTAATTGCCGTAACCAATACACACCAACATGTAGGTGGCTCAACACAATAGAAGTTTATTTCTTGCTCACAGTAATTCTAGATAAGCTTCGCCTCACAGTGGGAGTCAGAGACCAGGCTCTGTGCCCACAGAGGGCATCATGGCCATCTGCTTACTGGGCTTACCATCTCAGGGCCTTTGTGTTTGCTGTTCCTTCTCCTTTCTCCCAGACCTATTAATAAAGGGCCCCTTGCCCTCGGTCATAGCCCAAACAGCATGACCTCAGGGAGCCCTTCTGTGCTACCCCCCAAAAATAGCCACATTCCCCCAGCACTGTCCATCCCATCACCTTATTTTTTTCAAAGCACTTACCAGTGTTTGAAATAGTCGTACTTATTTAGTTGTTTACCTCATTTCTGTCGCTCTCCCACTAGAATGTCAGCCTTGTTCTATTATTTTCCACTGCACTTTCAGCACTTACAACCCCTAGTAGGCACTCAAAAGGAAGGGAGGGACAGAAGGAGGGGTGGAAAGAAGGTTCAGAAAGTGTAAGTGATGTCCTGAAGGTCACTCATCCAGGAAGTCACTTACCCTGAATAGAGCCCCCTGTCTGAGTTCTTCTACCAGACTCTTTTTGACTGACTTTCTGTGCGGGGTGCCCATCCCTCTGTGATGGGAGGAGGACATGCATTTTGACCTGTCCCACAATGGTGATGTTGTGCTGTACACTGTACTGTCTCATCTTGGCCTCCCATTTGCAAGTTGGCTGGAGTGGGGGACTCTTGAAAACAAAGGTCAAGGTTTCAGTCTCTAAGGGGGCCAACTTGCTCAGCTCCAAGGAAAGTTTTGTTCTATGGACACACCTCTAACTCTGGCCAAACAGCTACAGAACTTATTACCCTGACAGGTCATGCTGTTCCTGCCTGGCTTTTAGAGGATATGACAATCAGCTTCCCAGACCGACATCCCCCTCACCTATCTGGGGATACCCCAGGGAAAAGACTTCTCATCAATCCAGCCCAGTACTTGGAAAGCCATGTACTGTAAACTAACCACGGGTGAGAGCTGTCTCTCCCTGCCACAGGGCATTCTACAGGCTGCATGAGTCACACAGATGGAGAGTTCCAGATGCAGATACCATCAGCCCTCCTCACCGCCTCCAAGGGGAACACTGATCCCTCTCAAACAGTGTGGGTTGGAAGGCCAGGCCCACCAAAATACCCCTCAGGAGCCCCTGCAGGCCTGGCGAGATCTCTGCAGCCTCCAGAGGCCTGGATAGCAGTGTTAGCTGCATTCCTTTCTGCTAGACCACTCATCTGCCCCCAGTTGGTCCATTCCAACCCACCTCAGCCTCTAATGCACTGTTCCTCTCACATTCCTTCCCACTGAAGGCAAGAAGAAGGAAGCAAAAGCACAGGCAGCAGAAAATAACTGGAGTCCCCCTCCATTCTCCTCCAGCCCTCGGGCTTCTCAGACACACTTCGAATTCCCCAGGGATTAGGAACTAGGCATCTTCTACCTCAGCTTCCTAACTCTTAAGTTAGAACATAACGTCTTTAAGACGGTGACTCACTACAGCAGTGAAAACCGACTAATTATTTTGATCTTCTTGAAGCCACTTGCCTCATTAGTGGATACTCTCCATCCTGGGCCAAGACCCAATCCTGCAGTCAAACTTGGCTGAGTGAACCATACATGAAGTGGCAGGACAGCCTGGCCCCTCTCCTTCCCTTAGGTCATGCCTAAGCTCCTCTCTCCCTCCTGCTCTAAAATAGACTTTTCCTTCTAAAAACAGGTGTCTGATCTAAATCAGTACGTACCTCAGAGCAGAGGACTTATCCCCATATTGAGAGGGATGCCTCCTTCCCACAGACCTGGTCATAGTGAAGCCACACTGAAATGAATGAGACTGAGTAAAAATCCCACTATCTGAACATGCAAAGAACCCTTTAATGACTCAGTCCTGACTAGACTTAAATCAGGGCTGAGATTCACAGATCTAACTGCCAGCCAACGCTGGACCTGAGATTTCATTGTCTGAGCATGTGCTGGGGATAAAAGTTAAAAAAAAGAAATAGGCATAGAAGCTGCCAAAACTGCAACAGAGGAGAGTTCCTATTTCTGCCTATTCCATGCTCTTTTGAATCACTTTCTTTCAACCCCTGAAACTCATCCCCCACCTCCCACTTCTACCATCCATAGTTCTCAGATGGAACATCATAAATAAGTCAAAATGCTTCCTCAATCAACTTCTTCCAATATAATGGACCTTCACAAATAGAATTCTACAGGCAATGCCTTCACCCATGATAACTCATGAGCTAACCCATGATTATGTTATGAGTTACATCAATGGCAGAAACTTCAAGTGCAAAGGCAAGGAAGTAGGAGATGAACTTGGCACAGGCCTCATAGCACCCTCAAATCCAGGCCCAATTACACCAGAACTGGTAAAATAGAAGCTGGCAAAATGTCAAGCATGACCAAACTTGAACATCTCTGCCAAAAGCACATTATCCCACTTCCTGATATTTTCACCAAATCCAATTCAGTGGCCACAGTATGATAGAAAAGAACCTCTATGGAAAGGCACACCATGTTCATTAGCTCAGTTCATAGAGTGGAAAGCCAAGCAGCCAACGAGGGGCTGTGGCAGATACTTAGCTAGGGTCTCTCTGAGGACAAGGACTGCATCTTAATAACTGTACCCCCAGACCAACCCCAAGTGTCTCGTAAATATCTGAACTGATGCACTCATACACTCCAGACTGGAAACAGATCAGAGAAAAATTTTAGAGCCATATAAGACAATATCATTTAGTTAACTCTGAGTAAAATGACATTCATCAAAGTAAAAATCCAGGAAGGTAATTCACCAATCTCCACACCAGGTCTTGCAATCCTAAGAGGAAAGCCTTGTTTACATGCAAGAAACAGCATGCAAGAATTACGCTGCTTCCTCTGTAACTCCTAAAATCTGATATTTCATGAACTGAATGTAGGCTTAATTTACCGAATATGGTATATTCAGCTAGTTTTAAGAACGAAAAGGCCTGAGCTCTTACTGAGGCAAAGCACATAAAAATGTGTCATGATGAAAATGAACTACTGGACTCTGGACTGCCCTCCTGAGCAAGGGCAGAGGTTGCTTTTCAGCATGTCATCCACAGTCTGACACAAAGGAGCTCTTTGCTCTCCAGGAAGCATTAGAAGGTACAGAACATTATGTGGCTCAGGGAAGCCTCACCTTCCTATTGGTTCAGAACCAGGAAAGGATGAAATCAACATGCCCATCATACTGCGATCAACATCTCCTGAGACTCTCAGAAAACTATAATAGAATATTTTCCCACCCTTCCCATTTTTGGTACCCCTACTGCAATCTGTCTATAACATTGGTTCTTAATAGGCCCATCTCCTTCTCTTTGAGCACCAAAAAAAGTCAAAGTCAGATCAATAGTAGACCATTTAAGATAACACAGAATAACCAAATACCTGTTATGATGCAGGCAGTCTAAAGGGAGAACCAGAGAAATTCAAAGGTTGTTAACCACCTATGGTACATTCATGTACCAAAAGCAACAGCTTTGTGCCCCATTACCTTAAAGTATATTCATAAACCACAGAACACCACCAAGTATATTTTTCTCTGTTGGCATCATCTGAAGTCTGGGTTCAAAGGGCTGTGTATAGTGCTCTACAAAACACAGACTCATAGGAACCCCCAGCGCCAGTAAGGCCAAGTAACAGCATTAGTGGGAAAATCATAATATTAAAGCCATAAAAGACATTAATGATCAGCTAGCTCAACCCTTCATCTTACAAAGGAGAAAACTGAACTCTGTTTTACCCATCAGCCTCCTAAACTATCTTTCTACCTCTTCTGGCTCATCCTTATACAGATGCCAAGCCATATATCTGAGACACAATTCTGATCATTTTACTCTTCTAATTAAAGCTCTCCATCACATCCTTCAGGTTAAAGCCTGAATTCCTTAGTGTAACACACAAGGCCCTTGATAACTTGGCCTCTGCCTTTCTCCAAGCTGCATATCCCTCCAGTCCCCTACAATACATACATACACACACACACACACACACACACACTCCCCTCTAACCATATTGAACAATTTGAAGTTCTTGAAATATCCATGTGAATGTTTTGCTTCTAATATATTAAGTAGCTTATATTAGACCAATCCTCTCTGCATAACTATTACCTAATAAAAACTCAAAAATAACTATTTGTATGCACTAGAGGGCAACCAAAAGCAGGCAGAAACTAGGTAAAGGGAGCACTGGACAAGTTTCCTGGGTTTTACAACTTTTGCTTGAGCGAGGGCCCCAATAAGCATGCTATTAAGTGGCTACAAACCAGGTAGAAACCTGCAGAATCAGAAGACAGAGTTTGAGGCAACTGAAAAATGAGAGAAAAAAATCCCAAAAAGGAGAGAGCCTCAGAAGGGAACTCTAAATTCTGCATATAAACTCTGTCCAAATCTCTACCTGACTCCTAAGCTACACATACATGAGATAGATTCTAAACAACCCAGCTAAGATTAATAGAACTGATCAGAGATTTCAGTTTCTGCCCACTACAGGGAAAATGGAGTTTGATGTTTGAATTCAATCAAATTCAATACCTGCTAAAATAAAAAATTAACATTCTTCAGAGGAACAAATAGATTCCATGGGCTCTATAATGTATCATTGATAATGTCCAAAATATGATCCAAAATTGCTAGACACATGAAAATACAGTCCATACGTAAGAGAAGAGATAATCAATGGAGAAGAGCCCTGAGATGACTCAGATGTTGGAATTAGCAGACAGGATGTGTCACACACAGTCCTCTGTCATCTGTGCCTCTGCACATACAGCAACCTCTACCTGAAAAACTCTTCTCCCACCGCTAGATAAATCTTACTCATCTAATCTCAGGTCTCAAGTCCTCCAAGAAGCCTTCCCAGTATACCTCATTCTTCCTGATCACTCAAGAACTTGTCTAATTATCTGGTAACTTGCCCACCTCTTCCCTCAGTTTTCTTAAGGATAAGGAATGGATTGTTTTTATCTATAACATCGATGCACAGCACAGGTTGGGTGATAAATGTAGGTTCAATGAATGAAGCAATGAATAAAGTGACTGAGGGTGATATTAAAAGCTTGAGTATCATTGACTCATGGGTAGCCCCTTTGTACAATGCTTATAGTATCTGAACACTGCATGGGTTCTTTTCTCTTGCTATGCCTGATACAGGTGGTTCTTGTGGCAAGAAATCACATGTGCTCACATCCTGCATATTCCCACATTCAAAATCCTGTTGATTAGTCTCCTTGATCCCCACTTTCTCCAAATATGGGTCTTATTCCTTCTTAATATCAATTCCCAACATGCCTACTAACCCTTCCCCTTAGAACAATTAACATAATTTTAGCTAACTTTCATTGAGTCCTTTCCATAACACCAGGCAGGCACAGTGTTAAGCATTTACCAAATACCTAACCCATTTAATTCTCCTAACCCCCTTTGAGGGAGGCATTATTATTATTGCCATTTTACATATAACAAAACTGAAACTCTGAGGTTATTTATAAGGTTCACAACTGGCAAACTCCTTTGCCCGCCAAACTAGACAAAGAAAGAGACTTCAAGAGAAGCAGTTTTTCCCCTCATTTCTGACACTCCTTAGGCATTTCTCTTCTAATATAAAGAGGCATTTTGAATGGGGTCAGTGTATCTACCCATAAGATCTAAAATCTAAATAAACATCAAAAGCCACATGAAGAATTGGTCAGCCAACCTAAAGATAACCTGGGCAGATGCTGCCCCCCCCCATTCTGTTTGAGTTTCTTTTGCCCACCCAAAGCATTGTGAGTGGGAATCCTACATATTCACTACTGAGAGTGGAGGCATCTCTCTGCTCCTGGCTGGGACTGGAGAGGATGGGGGACAAGCTGAAGGAATATGGGTAAACATGGCACAAAAGCCCATTGTCCCAACAGTAGAGACTGTTTGATGGGCCTAATGGAATTGGAAAAACAGTTTGAGGGCTGATGTAACACAGCTCCCCAGAGACAATCAATCTCTGAGAAATCAGTGGAACACTAATTGGATTAACTGGGAGAAGACACTTTGAAGTTTCGTCCTATCCTGTTTTATCCAAAGCTATTTCTTCATACACCACATGCCCTCTACAATGTATGCCATTTTGATTATTTCTTTTTATTCTCTGAGTATTTATTAAAAATTGGCTTTCTGATTCTCCTTTATCTTCTGGAATTCTTTCTGACTCTGAGAGCCAATGTTGAAACTCAGTTAAAACATAAATTGTCAAGATAAGACATGGAGATCTGCAAGACCTAAATCTTGCTCAACCACCACTGATGAAAAGCATTATTTTGATCAAACTCTTTTCTCTGTTTCTTAAAGAAATTGTGTGCTGGAAACCTTTACAAATACTTGAACTTCAGGCTAACACACATACATACACACACACACACACACTCGTGGACTTTGTCCAAAAGTTACTTGAAAGGTAACACTCACTCAACATACATTTTTTTCATTTAAGCAGAAAAGGATTATCTAACAACTTATTTCCTCCCTAACACTCTCTAAAGCCAAGTTATGTTCATCATGCCATCATGCCATTTTTGCAGTTGGTAAGACTGAGATATTCAAGGTCTTTAAGTGACTTTCCCAATGTCTCAGAGCAAGGCAGTTAGAAAATTTTGATTTACACCCAAAGTCCTTTTTTAGTCTCCGCTGCTTAGAGCACTGAGCCACCCTCCAACTTTAAAACTTGAGAAACTTCAGTTACTTAAACCCAGAGCAGCTGGGGAAAAAATTTGAAAAAGCAAATACAGTAGTGGGTCTGTTGCTTTTGGTAGTTCAGGGACAAATTAGAGAGGCTCTCCTTAGAAAATCACCTCCAGAATAAAGTGCCTCATTAAAACAGTTTCTTATCATTGAACTTGTTCCGTTTTTCACAACTTGGTTAAAAAGCAAAGGTTTACACTTGATTTATTTGCACTGGCAGGAAGCAAGACTAGTTCATTTGAATCACTCAACCAGAAATCTGAAACTCCAGAGAGTCAACCCATGTTTCTGTAAGTCTCTCCCAATTCCATAAACTATGGAACTCTGTTAAAATGCTATCATGTGCATAATTAGTACTGCTAGTCTTCTTATTAGAAATGAAATTATTTTCCTCAAATCATTACACTGCTTATTAAAATGATAAAGGCATTGTCTTAAAATACAACCAAGAATTTACAAATCAGAAAATGCTCACCAAAGGATTAGAACACACACCCTTTTGCTTCCCAATTACACCAATTATTATTGCCACCACTATTTATTGAGCCTACACTGTGTATGCACCACATATGCTTTATCTCACTTATTCCTCAATCACCCTGTGAAACCAGTATTAACTCTATACTTCTGATATGAAAAGTGGTGTTTAATGAGGTAAGCTGCTCAAGATCACACAACTAGTGAATGATGGGGCTGCGATTTAAATCCAGGACTGAAAGCCATCTGCTTCTAAATATTCCTCAATATTCCCTCACTCTCCTCTGTGACCTCTCTCTGAGAGAGGACGATAATTCTTTTTTAAGTTACATGCATCCAAATAATAGGTGCAGGTGATAAGCCAAGGACAGCTTAACAGGTTGCAATGGAGAATGCATACAGACAGGTAAAAGCAATGAGAATCTCTCTTAATTAGTCCCAGAATTTTAGATTTGGCATAAACCTTAGAGATAATCCAGTTCAACTCTTTCATTTTACAGATAAAGACTGCAACCCAGAGAGGTGAAGGGATTCATCCCAGGTAACAAAACCATGTCTCTGGATTCCCAGGTCTCTGCTTTTTTCTATAAGCAACCACAATGTTTCATCTAATGAATCTGTCAGCATTCACTTGTGCCCAGTGCACTCAGACACTTTCAGAAAGAGGAAAGACAAGGCAGACCCAGTGTCTGACTGCAAAGAATGCACCAGAATAACTGTGCATAAAGCAATCATGAAACAGTGCAAGGGGATATTTAGTAAAGCATCAGCTTGAGCAACAAACAACAGGGTCATGTGCATTCTGGAATGGAGACTCCCTGGGGTAAGTAGGGTCTTGCTGGCAAGCAGGATATAGAGAGACAAAGAGAGGGAAGAGGGACATCGCAGGCCTTGGGGATGGAATAAGAAACTAAGTAGCTTGGTCCAACGTGGCAGGGTAGCTGACAACTTGGTTTTCCAATTACTTAGGCAAACTTAAAGAAAAAGATGTGACTTTTGATATCTGCTATACAGATTGATATGAACATTTTACTTCAGCTGAGTTGCAGGCCCCAGAGACTGAGAAGCCACAGTCACATGCAGGTGGCTCCAGTTATGTTTCCGATAAGCCACAAATAGCCTTGCTTTGTACTAGGGCCATGACCCTGACAAGCCATCATCATCACTGGAATGCCTTAGAGGCCAAGGGAAATGCACAGAGCCGCCAGAGTCATTGCGACATCGATCCATATCCAAATCCCGGGGGAGGGGGACCAGGGCCTGACTCAGCAGTGGTAAACTCACTTGCCAAACTCTTCTGGCACCTGGACCAGGCTCGAAGACATTTCTGGATCCCATTTTTCTGAGAACCTTCACCACAAGCCGAAAGCCATTTTCCTTCTTTGGAAAACATAAAAGGCTACACAAGATGCCTCCCATCAAGAAAAGTGACCAGTCTTGTTACCAGGCCATGGACAGCAGGCGGAAAAAGCATTATGGATTACAAAAAGGAGGACAGGATGTGGAGTCCAAAGACTCCTGTCCTGTCTCAGCCATTTACTCACTGCGTGAACTTGGCATGGTACTCAAGCCATTTCGGCACCAGCTTCCTTATCTTTAAAGTAAATCTTAAATATCATACATTTTATAAAGATTTTTTTAAAGATTATATTCTGGACACTCATACTGCCTATCCTTGATAGGCGTTATGAGGTGCAAGTGACATATGAGGAAATTCACTATAAATTCTAAGCATACAAATTTCAATGGTCACATTTTAAATAGGAAAGCATATCCACGGGTTTTCCAGACACATGGGCAAATGCGGGACAGAAATTATTCTAGTTTTAATGAGGATGACCAAGAGGGCTATTTGCTTTGGGTTGGTTCTCAGTAAAAGAATCCACAAAGCAGACTGAGGAGGAAATTTCATCTCAACAAAGTTCTATGTTTATGGCATGAACATCAACTCAGAATAGCAAAGCCACCACTAATAATAACAGTTACCCTTTGGGAAGCCCCCTCCCATGGGCCAGGCTCTGTGCTAGGGGTTCTGTATCCATCACTTCTAACTCTCTTTGTTAGGGAGGCAATTTCTCCCCTCTGTCCTCTTGTTTACTCCTCTACTATTAATTGAGGGCACTTCCATCCCTCTTCCCATCCCATTTCTAGGTCTCCCTATTGGATGAGTAGTATTCTAACTAGTTATACTCAGGGACATCCAACAGACAGAGTTAATGTACCTCAAAAGCATATCCTGCTTTTTCTTTCATTCTTTTTGTTTTGTGGATAAGAAAGAACGGACCACATCCGTCTGTGAACTTTCCTGTTTATTTCCTCCAACTTTGTCATGCACTCCCAGCCTCCATGTAGAAAGGCAACTGTGTGGGGCTGGTCTCTCTATGGAGGTAAAATCAGCATCCTCATCCCAGCTCAAAAGATGGGCTCATGATCTGCTCCTCAGAGCCAGAAACAAGGGGTCCTCAAATGGGAGGGAGCAGTTCTCAGATGTTTGCCATGCTCTTTAAGAAAGTGGCCATCTCTCTCACTTGGAGAGTACCGTTCTCTGGAAGTAAGATCCTTTTCTGAGAGAGCACAGGGATGGGAAAAGGTGGATGGAGGTGGTGAAACCAAAACTGAGGCGCTGATCCCCTAATACTCACAGTGAACCTGCAAAATGGGCATCATTATCTCCATTTTAAAGACGAGAAAACTGAGGCTTACTGGTAAATAAATGGATGCCAGCAACCTTACAATCTGGTTGGGAATACAAAAATAGAACACACCAAAACAGACAGAAAACAACTAAGTACCAAGGTCTGTGGTCGTAGGTTTAAGGGCCCCAAGAAGGTCAGGATGTCTTTCTCCAGAGCCTCGGCTTCCAAACATCACCCCTTCAAAACAAAACAAAAATCCCCAAAACCATTTCCACCCCCCGAGTCACCAAACAGGTCAAGCTTTCCATAGAGTCACCGGCTTGGCTTTCTTTGGTCTGGACTCAAAAAGTTGGACCCACTGGAGGCCACAGCACCCTTTGTTTGCCCAACAGGGCTCACACATCTCCATCCACAGCTCTGCTCCCCACACAGAGCAGCTTGGCTGCACCCCAGGAAAGTGCAAGGGACTTTTACAAGGCAAGAAAGTAGGCCATAGTCTCCATCATTTTTCATGGTTTGAGGCTCCTATTCTCTCTGGATTAATTTGCCTTGTAGGAGCATTTATCTCTGCTGCCGTGAGGCTGCGCCATAAGGTCTGAATTGTGGGGAGAGTTGACACGCGGGGCTGGGCACCTTTCACAGCAACACCAGCCCCTTGGGCCAGCTCTCAGAACAATGATGAAGCGGGGAGTGGAAGCTGATCTTCGCACCCCTCCTCTGCCTTCTGTGGGGCCCTCTGCCCTCGGCCCAGCTGCCCACAAATCCCTGAGAATGAGTGAGCCAGTGTGCAGGGCTCTCAGCTGCTCCACGCCCAAAGACCCCTTTCACACTCCCCACACCCACACCGTCTTTGGCAAGATTCCATCAACCAAATAAATGGTGTTGATAATTATTATCTCCTCCCCACTCTTAATTTATCAAAGATAGATGGCTACTAACCAGAGCATCTAACCGGCATGGAAGGACCAGAGCTACAATGCTAAGTCAGTCAGTAGATACTCTTTCAGCTGAGAGCAAAGGACCTTGACATTTTAGTTACTCTTTATAGCCTTATCTTGAACAAATGGGCAGTTTCCATTAGGTGTTTTGAAATATTAAAAAGAGCTCTCTGGCCACCATTATGCCCTTGATGAGATGTCAGAGTATGGAAACTCCAGGGTAGAAATTACCATGATAATGGCTCATAGTCTTTTCCCCCATAGGGGCATTTGTACTTTCCTTAAATTCCAAATATTCTTCAAAACTCAAAGTACTGAATCTCGAATAATTAGATCTCTGATAGTGAAGGTGTAAATATTGGGGGGGTGGGGTTTGGGAGGGCTGGCCCTCCCTAGTCGCCCTGTTCTGCCTAAACTAAGGGATGATTTGGGGATGTGGGAAGGTCAACATTTGGTCTACTCTGAGGAGGGAGACAGGAGAGGAGATGAGCACACGTCAGAGCGACCATTCATCCATCCATCAAGTGCCTCCTACCTGTCAGGGGCTGTGTTCAGCAAATTAACCACAAACTGTGCCTGCTAGAAATTTGTGATTTCCAACCACACCATACCCAGCAGAGATCTAGGGAGAAAGAAGTACAGGACAGGAGGTCACCAGTTCCCTAAACCTAGGGTCCCAGTAAGAAGGGCCAGAACAGGAACAATTAAAAAAAAAAAAAAAAAAAGGCGAACGCTGAAAAAAGAAATGGCCTCAATGTCCAGCACATAATAGATGCTCAAAAAAAGATTGCTGAATAAATGAACAAACAACATAGGACTCTCTCTTTTTTAAAATGTGAAATAATTCCAAAGAAAATAGCTGCTTATCAACAATAAGGTATTAATTCTTTCCAGTTTTTATTTTTATCTGTTATACATCCATATAATTTAAAGAGACAGATAGAAAGGCTCATCACAAAAGAAAACCACAGTTCTCTTTCTTACCCCCCACTTCCCCTTCCAAACAACAACCACTTTCAACTTTTTAGCTGCTTCTTTCAGTAGTTAATTCCATATTTTTAAATAATATGTTTATATAGCGTCTTAGCAATTTTTAACTTTTTTTCCTACCATGTTTTCCTTCCAATTTTTTCTCCTCCATCCTCCTCAATAGCTACATCAAAATTTAATTTAGATCAATACATCTGTGCTATCATGACTAGGAAGGATCTCCTTTCATGTATTCCATTGGCCTCTCTCCTGTGCTGGATCCTGAATCCCATATTTCCCTTGTTTTAGTCCTCCTAATGGTGAAGAACTTCCTCTAGGAGCTTCCTAAGAAAAGGTGCATGGGCGCTAAGGTGTTTATGGTTTGGAATTTGTTTGTTTTTTGTTGTTGTTGTTATTCAGATTTTTGCCTATCTGAAAATGTCTTTGATCTATCTTGTTGTATGAATGATAACTTGGTTGGATATAAAATTCTCAACTGGAAATCTTGTTCCTTCAGAATTTTGAGGGCACTGCTCCGCTGTCTTTTAGCTTCTATTAAAACACCCTATGCTTTGCAAAAGCTTTTTATCTTGATGAAGTCCCAATAGTTCATTTTTGCCCTTGCTTCCCTTGCCTTTGGCGATGTTTCTAGGAAGAAGTTGCTGCGGCTGAGGTCGAAGAGGTTGCTGCCTGTGTTCTCCTTTAGGATTTTGATGGACTCCTGTCTCACATTGAGGTCTTTCAACCATTTTGAGTCTATTTTTGTGTGTGGTGTAAGGAAATGGTCCAGTTTCATTCTTCTGCATGTGGCTATAGCTTTTGCAAAGCAAAGGAAACAGTCAACAAAACCAAAAGACAACTGACAGAATGGGAGAAGATATTTGCAAATGACATATCAGATAAAGGGCTAGTATCCAAAATCTATAAAGAACTCATCAAACTCAACACCAAAAGAACAAAGAATCCAATCAAGAAATGGGCAGAAGACATGAACAGACATTTTTCCAAAGAAGACATCCAAACGGCCAACAGACACATGAAAAAGTGTTCAATATCGCTCGGCATCAGGGAAATCCAAAGCAAAACCTCAATGAGATACCACCTCACACCAGTCAGAATGGCTAAAATTAACAAGTCAGGAAATGACAGATGTTGGCGGGGATGCGGAGAAAGGGGAACCCTCCTACACTGTTGGTGGGAATGCAAGCTGGTGCAGCCACTCTGGAAAACAGTATGGAGGTTCCTCAAAAAGTTGAAAATAGAGCTACCCTATGATCCAGCAATTGCACTACTGGGTATTTACCCCAAAGATACAAAAGTAGGGATCCGAAAGGGTACGTGCACCCCGATGTTTATAGCAGCAATGTCCACAATAGCCTAACTGTGGAAAGAGCCAAGATGTCCATCAACAGATGAATGGATAAAGAAGATGTGGTATATATATACAATGGAATATTATGCAGCCATCAAAAGGAATGAGATCTTGCCATTTGCAACGACGTGGATGGAACTGGAGGGTATTATGCTGAGCGAAATAAGTCAAACAGAGAAAGACATGTATCATATGACCTCACTGATATGAGGAATTCTTAATCTCAGGAAACAAACTGAGGGTTGCTGGAGTGGGGGGAGGGATGGGGTGACTGGGTGATGGACACTGGGGAGGGTATGTGCTCTGGTAAGCGCTGTGAATTGTGCAAGACTGTTGAATCTCAGATCTGTACCTCTGAAACAAATAATGCAATATATGTTAAGAAAGAAAAAAAGAAGAAGAAGAATGTAGCAGGAGGGGAAGAATGAAGGGGGGGAAATCGGAGGGGGAGAAGAACCATGAGAGACGATGGACTCTGAAAAACAAACTGAGGGTTCTAGAGGGGAGGGGAGTGGGAGGATGGGTTAGCCTGGTGATGGGTATTGAGGAGGGCACGTTCTGCATGGAGCACTGGGTGTTATGCACAAACAATGAATCATGGAACACTATATCTAAAACTAATGATGTAATGTATGGGGATTAACATAACAATAAAAAAATTTAAAAAATTAAAAAATTAAAAAAAAAACACCCTAGGGGCACCTGGGTGGCTCAGTTGGTTAAGCGACTGCCTTCAGCTCAGGTCATGATCCTGGAGTCCCAGGGTCGAGTCCCACATCCGGCTCCCTGCTCGGCAGGGAGTCTGCTTCTCCCTCTGACCCTTCCCCCTCTCATGTGCTCTCTCTCTCTCTCTCTCATTCTCACTCTCTCAAATAAATAAATAAGTAAAATCTTAAAAAAAAAAAAAAAAAACACCCTAAACGAGGTTGATTCCTGGTCCTTTGGGTTTTTTTTTTTTGTTTTTTTTGTTGTTGTTGTTTTTTAAAGATTTTTATTTATTTGACAGAGAGAGACACAGCAAGAGAGGGAACACAAGCAGGGGGAGTGGGAGAGGGAGAAGCAGGCTTCCCGCCGAGCAGGGAGCCCGATGTGGGGCTCGATCCCAGGACCCTGGGACCATGACCTGAGCTGAAGGCAGACGCTTAATGGCTGAGCCACGCAGGCGCCCCTCCTGGTCCTTTGTAACCTATTTTTTCTCTCTAGAAACTTGTAAGGTGATTCAATTGTCCTCACTTTTCTGAAACGTCACAGTGAGGTACCCTTGGCATAGGCCTTTTTCATCCATTTCTATGGGCATTTAATGAGCCCTTTCAATCAGCAAACCAATGCCCTCTAATTCTAGGAAATGAACTAAAACTGTCTCACTGATGATTTCCTCCCCACTGTGTTTTCAGTTATCTCTTTCCAGAACTCCTAGTATTCACAGGTTGGACTTCTCGGACCAGTTGTCTAATTGTCGTATTTTTTTCTCCTAATTTCCATCTCTGATTTGGGATTTTTTTGCCCTACTTTCTTGGAGATTCAACAATTTCACTTTCCAACCATTCACATCCCTCAACTAACCACATTTTTACCTTCTATGAGTTCCTTTTTGTTTCTTGAACATTCCTTTTACATAGAAATCAGTTTCTGTTTCAAGGATATAATATCATTTCTCATCTCTCTAAAGACCGAAAAGAATGTTGGTGGTTTGTTTGTTTTAACTTTTCTTCTCCTTGCATATTCTGTTTTAAATTTGCCTCCTTTGGGGCGCCTGGGTGGCTCAGTCGTTAAGCGTCTCCCAGGGTCCTGGGATCGAGCCCCGCATGGAGCTCCCTGTTCAGCAGGAAGCCTGCTTCTCCCTCTCCCACTCCCCCTGCTTGTGTTCCTGCTCTCGCTATCTCTCTCTGTGTCAAATAAATAAAATCCTTAAAAATAAATAAATAAATAAATTTGCCTCCTTTGCTTGTTTGCTTTGGTTTCTACTTTCATTTTAAGGAACTTCCTCAAACATTTAGGTACTCGTAACTGACTGATCATATTTAAGAGTGAGACAACAAAAAACTGTCAGGACATTCTGAATGGTCAATGGGCCTCATCAACCAGGCTTTGCTGGAGAGGGCTATGGCTGAATTGTCCTGTTGGGTAGACTCTGGGCTGTATCTTTAGGGCTTTCTTCTTTAGGCTAATCTATTCTGCCAGCCTAAAGGATGCTAGGATGTTTAAATCTCCTGCCTAGGGGCGCCTGGGTGGCTCAGCCGTTAAGCGTCTGCCTTTGGCTCAGGTCATGATCCCAGGATCCTGGGATCGAGCCCCACATCGGGCTCCCTGCTCAGCGGGAAGCCTGCTTCTCCCTCTCCCACTCCCCCTGCTTGTGTTCCCTCTCTCGCTGTGTCTCTCTCTGTCAAATAAATAAAATCTTAAAAAAAAAAAAAAAAATCTCCTGCCTAGAAGGTACAGCCTAGGGGCTGGCACTGTGAGGGCCATCTGGGGACATAGCTCAGAAGTCTCAGCCCTATTTGCACCCTTAATACACTGCCCCAATTGTGCCAGCCATGCCCCAGTCCAGAGAGCTTCCCCTTCACCCTCAATAGAGAACAACCCTCCAGTGTTCAGCTGAAGGGAAGAAGAGTATTGACTGCTAGGATGGGAGTGGGATCTGAGATCTAATTACTCCTTCAACAGACCTTGAGCCAATTCTCCAGTTTATAGCCCCATTCATACCACCATTTCCAAAGATACCTAAGACCACTAATTCCCAAACCTTTTGGGAGCTGTGAGCTGCAGGTCTAATTGTCTCGATTTTCCCCACTGCAGCTCAGGACTCAGCTATTCATATATGCAAAGTCAGTTGCTACTTGTCCCTCTACTTTCCAGTTTTCAGAATATTGCTGCTGTGTCCCCCTGTCGCCACTGGGTTGCATGAAGGCAGGGCCTCTCTGGAGAGTTCAGGATTCAGCTCCAACCTTAACCCCCCCACACCACAGCCAAGGAAGGCACTGCTTCTGGTGTGAAATGGACACTAACACTGCTTTACGAGAGGTGCTGAAGAACACCCCTATCCACCATGGCCCATCTTGTGCAATACGTGTGTGCTTGCATCCAGTTGTGGCAAGTCCACGCACAAAAACCTGGTGGAGGAACTGTGCGCCAAACACCAACCAGATCAACTTAATTGAGGCTGGTCATCATGAGAAACTAGAGGAATGGGCAGGCCTCTGCAAAATTATCCAAGAAGCAAAGCCTGGCAAAGCAGTTGTTTGGAGTTGCATGGTTGTTTAGGACCATGGCAAAGAATCTCAGGCCAAATATGTCATCAAAGCATATTTCAACTACAAAAAATGAACAAATAAAAACATAGCCCTCATATATATATATATGTGGTTGCTGGTGTCTTCTTTTCCATTCATTTTGTCTTTGTGGTTTATGCATTTTTAAAGATTCCTTTGCCATCATCTTAGTGTGGTTTTGGAAGAGAGCACTCAATCCGCCATATTTATCTGCAATTTCTAAACTACTGTATTTTTCTCATTTCCATATCACTTTATTCTATTTTTATAAAATATAGCATACATTCAGAAAAGTACATAAGACATATTTTTACAGATTAATGAATACATAGAAAGCAAACTCTCATGTAACCACCATCCAGATCAAGAAACACAACGCTGCCAGCCCTCTCCTACATGGCCGTCCCCAGTCATGAACCAACCCCTCCTCACCATCAACACTGCTACCTTGACTTTGGCTATAGCCACGTCCTGACTTTTCTTTATGCTTTTACCACTTATGAATGTGTACCTTAAAAAACAGTTTTGTTGGGGCACCTGGGTGGCTCAGTCGGTTACGCGTCTGCCTTCGGCTCAGGGCATGATCCCAGGGTCTGGGATCGAGCCCTCCTCGGGCTCCCTGTTCAGCGGGAAGCCTGCTTCTCCCTCTCCCACTGCCCCTGCTTGTGTTCCCTCTCTTGCTGTGTCTCTCTCTGTCAAATAAATAAATAAAATCTTAAAAAAAAAAAAGGTTTGTTTTGTCTGCTTTTAGCTTTATATGAATGGAATCCTACTGAACATATTCTTTTGTCTTGCCTCTTTCACCCAATCTTATGTTTGTTGGATCCATTCTTACCATTGTGCCTCAGCTATTGGTCTTTTTCCGAAACACACTTTAATGAAATACACTTTTAATGAAATATACTTTACAACATTAATAATAAAAACGAGAGGTGTTAGGAAGCTATGGAAATGGCATGTAAAAAGAAGTTAAAATTTGCTCAAAGTTTAAGAGACAAAAAACCTCAGATTCAAAAATATTTCTCTCTTAAGCGTGGAACATAATTAGACTTTTCAAAGCAAGTGGAAAGCTCCCCTAAAAATGGCTTTCCAGGGATGGCTGGCTCATCCTCCCACCTCTGGGAGGATCTGCACTAGTCTCGGTACCCATTTCCTCATCAGGAGATGCCCTGGTTTTGAGTTGATGATGTCTTCTAAGAGGTGGCATCTTCTCTCAGCAATCCAATATATTCTTATAGCACTTTTAAGACAGCCATAGCCCCAAGAGATATGAATCTCTACAACCAATTATTCTTTATGTGAGGAAAATGGATTGAGGTCAGAAATTCCTTCACAATCCAGTTATTCCAGTCAGTTCTAAGAAGGCCAGAGAACGGTGAGAAAATGGCAATTAAAAACTCATGTAGTTTAGAATTCTGAAAACATCCTTAAAGACCCTTTTAGGGTAATCCTATTTTTTCAGACAAGGAAATCAAAGCCCAAGTGAGATAAAATTATTTGTCCAAGTTACAAAGCTCATTGGGCTATTAGGCTCTCAAGACATTCTCTTCATCTGTGGAGGGCAGGTGTACTACGTGATCTCGAAGATCCTGAAGAGTACTAATACTCTAACTCCTATTGTCTACAGGCAAATCAATCCCACGCTACAGGAACAGCCATCACAGAAAATTTATCTTCATGCTCTGTGTTCTCCATGCAAAACAAGGCCCTTTACACATCAGGGGTGTGACTCTGTGTGTGTGTGTGTGTGTGTGTGCACGCACACACACTCCTGCATAATTGCAAGCAAAGAGAATTATGTCTGCATTAGAAGAGTCTTCCCACAATGCCACGGTATTCACCAAGTGGAAAGATCTTTCATCTCCTGATACCTCAGTAAACAGAGGGAGATTGCACCTGTACCCCAGGAAGGCAGGATGTGCTCTTTAAGAACACAGAGCCGCCTCAGGAAACAAGCCCCAGAACATCCCACTTGGGGAGCTTTGTCAACATCAATACAGCAATCACAAAGCACCCACCTACCATCTATCCTGCAGGGAGCTTCTGTCTCATTGGCAAGACAAGGTTGATACATGAAACTGTGAGAAAACAGTACAAAGCAGTATGCTAAACTCTCTGATCAGACATTCTGTGCCTTTGGAATTGAAAGAAGGAAGGAGGCAGCCTGTGTAGGAGTCATGAGAGAAGGAGTTCTTCTGGGCTTTAGTTTCTTCTCAGTGTAAAATTGCCTGGTAAACCCTCAGTGACTTCTGCCCCAGGGCCTTGGATTCTCCCCATAGCAAATCCCAGTGTTGGAGCTGTAGTGAGAAACATCTTCGACTCCTAAGTCATACACAGGACTCCCAGCGGGGAAGCCTGAGTCCTGATCCTGGGTCCTCCACTGGCCCTCACTGGCCTCAGGGAGAAGACTCCCTTCCTCTAATATCTCAATATCCCTACTTGTTAAGTGGGCACCAGGATGCTGAACACAGAGAGCCATGACTGCCATGAATGGTGCAGGGAGCAGGATGACTCTAGAGTTCACAGGAAGGAAGTAGCTCTTTGAGGTGCACTTGAGGTGGTGCTCTTTCTACAACCTGACAGATTTTTGTTTTCTGGTGACCCACTCTCTGTCTCACTGCCAGATAATCCAAGTCTCAGAACTGCCTTTCCAAGTGTACTGTCCCTCCCTCGTGCCCTGGCCAGACTCAGCAGCACGTGGCTGGAGTGGGATGCAGAATTTCCTACTTGTTTGTTTTCTAAGTAGGACCCATCACTGGGGGTGGGGAGATGATTAAGCCTCCTTTTGTCAGGAAGAACCCAAGATTTTTAAATGGAGAGCCTAAAGGAAAAAAACCCTGTTGTTGAACTTTACATAGGAAACCTCCCTGGTCAGAGAAGAGACCTCAAGAGTGTCACTGGGGAGAAAGGTGAACTCTTACTTTTTTCTTGAATTCAAAAGAACTTCTGCATAGTATTTTGGGAAACAGAGAGCAGAGTGGAGGCAAGGGAAAAGAAATGTCTGAGGATAGCTGAAAGCACAATTAAAGTGATGGAACTTGGAGGGATTCTGTGATTATTTGGCTTTGCTGAGATAATTAGTATTTAATATTTTGCCAATTACATTCCAACTATCTTATTCATGCCTGTGTGCCTCCAAATGAAGAAGGCAGACACCATTCCCGTCATTTCCCAGTAAGGAAAATTAAAAGGTATAATAATGGAAGACATTTTAGCACAGAACTACCACATCCTACACTGGACAAAAAAGCACAATTACAGTTTGGAGTCTTTACATTCCCAATGAACACAGCCCCTGGCTCCTTCCTAGCAAGGAATTCACCTCTTTCCCATCTTAGTAAAAACTGGATTACAGAAAACAGCAACAACAAAAAAAAACACATAAAACTGAAAACAGCCTAGGTACCAATACTTATATCAGACAAAACAGACTTTAAAACAAAGACTGTAGCAAGAGACAAAGAAGAGCACTACATAATGATAAAGGGATCAACCCAACAAGAGGATATAACAAACGTAAATATCTATGCACCAACATAGAAGCACCTAAATATATAAGGCAAATATTAACAGACATAACGAGAGAAATAGTAATACAATAATGGTAGGAGAATTTAAAGCCCACTTACATCAATGGACAGATCATCCAGACAGAAAATCAACAAAGAAACACTGACTTTGAACAACACATTAGACCAGATGGACATAACAGGTATATACAGAACATTCCATCTAAAAACAGCAGAATACACATTATTCTCAAGTGCACCTGGAACGTTCTCCAGGATAGATCACATGTTATGCCACAAAACAAGTCTCAATACATTTAAGAAGATTAAAATCATATCAAGTATCTTTTCTGACCACAATGGTATACAACTAGAAATCAATTACAGGGAATAAAAACTGCAAAATACAAACACATAGAGGCTAAACAACATGCTATTAAACAACCAATGGGCGAATGAAGAAATCAAAGAGGAAATAAAAAAATATATGAAGACAAATGAAAATGAAAACACAATGGTCCAAAATCTTTGGGACACAGCAAAAGCAGTTCTAAGAGGCAAGTTTATAGTGATACAGACTTCCACAAGAAATAAGAAAAACCTCAAATAAATAACCTAACCTTACATCTAAAGGAACTAGAAAAAGAAGAACAAAGCCCAAAGCTAGTAGAAGAAAGGAAATAATAAAGATTAAAGTAGAAATACATGAAATAGACTTAAAAAAAAAAAAAAGGAAGAAAAGATCAATGAAACCAGGAGCTGGTTCTTTGAAAAGATAAACAAAACCGATAAACCTTTATTTTAGCCAGACTTATAAAGGAAAAAAGAGAGGACTCAAACAAATTCAGAAATGAAAGAGGAGAAATAACAACTGGTACCACAGAAATACAAAGAATTATAAGAGAATATTATAAAAAATTATATGCCAACAAATCGGACAACCTAGAAAAAAATGGATAAATTCCTATAAACATATAATCTTCCAAAACTGAATCTGGATAAAATAAAAAATTTATATAGACTAATTACTAGTAACAAAATTGAATCAGTAATCAAAAACCTCCTGGGTGCCTGGCTGGCTCAGTCAGTTAAGCGTCTGCCTTTGGCTCAGGTCATGATTCCAGGGTCCTATGATCGAGCCCCAAATCAGGATCCCTGCTGAGCCTCTCCCTCTCTCCCTCCCCCAACCTTGTGCATGCTCACTCTCTCTCTGTCTCTCAAATGCATAAATAAAACCTTTAAAAACAAAACAAACCAAAAAAACTCCCAAAAAACGAAAGTCCAGGACCAGATGGCTTCACAGGTGGATTCTACCAAATATTAAAGAAGAGTTAATACCTATTCTTCTCACACTATTCTAAAAAACAGATAAGGAAGGAAAACTTCCAAATCCACTCTATGAGGCCAGCATTACCCCGATACCAAAACCAGATAAAGACACCACAAAAAAAAGAAAACTATAAGTCAGTATCTCTGATGAAACAGATGTAAAAATCCTCAACAAAATATTAGAAAGCAGAATTCAACAAAAATCATTCACCACAATCAACTGGGATTTATGCCAGGGTTGCAAGGGTGGTTCAATATTCACAAATCAATGTGATACATCATATTAACAAGAGGGGTAAAAATCATATGATCATCTTAACAGAGGAAGAAAAAAGCACTTGACAAAATACAATATCCGTTCATGATAAAAACTCTCAACAAAGTGGTTTTAGAGGGAACATACCTCAACATAATGAAGGTCGCATATGAAAATCCCACAGCTAACATCATACTCAGTGGTGAAAAATGGAAAGCTTTTCCTCTAAAATCAGGAACAAGACAAGGATGTCCACTCTCGCCAATTTTATTCAACATATTATTTGAAGTTCTAGCTGCAGCAATCAGACAAGAAATAAAAGGCATCCAAACTGGTGAGGAAGATGTAAAATTGTCACTATTTGCAGATGATAGGAGACCATATATAGAAAACCCTAAAGACGCCACCAAAAAACTATTAGAACTGATAAATGAATTCAGTAAAGTTGCAAGCTACAAAATTAATATACAGAAATCTGTTGAATCTGTATATACTAACAAAGTCATAGAAAGTGAAATTAAGAACACAATCCCATTCACAACTGCACCAAAAAGAATTAATTTACCTAGGAATAAATTTAACCAGGACGGTGAAACAGCAATACTCTGAAAACTATAAAACATTGATGAAATAAATTAAAAATAACACAAACAAATGGAAAGATATACCATGCTCATGGATTGGGAGAATTAATATTATTAAAATGTCCATACTACCCAAAGCAATCTATAAATTTAATGCAATCCCTATCAAAATACCAACAGCATTTTTCACAGAGGAAAATGGATTCACAGAACTAGAACAAATAATCCTAATTTGTACGGAACCGCAAAAGAACCCAAATAGCCAAAGCAATCCTTGAGAAAGAGCTGGAGGTATCACAATCCCAAGTGTCAAGATATCCTGCAAAGCTACAGTATTCAAAAATAGTATGTCTCTGGCACCAATATAGACACATATATCAATGGAACAGGAAAGAGAGCCATGAAATAAATCCACACATATAGGGTCAATTCATCTATGACAAAGGAGGCAAGAATATACAATGGGGAAAAAACAATCCTTCTAACAAGTTGTACAGGGAAAACTGGACAAAAGAATGGAACGGAACCAAACTTATCAAAAAGAAAAGAGAAAGAACCCAAATAAAATCACAAATGAGAGGAGAAATAACAACTAACACCACAGAAATACAAACAATTATAAGAGAATATTATGAAAAATTATATGCCAACAAACTGGACAAACTGGAAAAAAAGGATAAATTCCTAGAAACATATAAATTACCAAAAATTAAACAGGAAGAAATAGAAAACTTGAACAGACTGATAACCAGCAAAGAAATTGAATCAGTAATAAAAAAAAAAAAAAACTCCCAACAAACAAAAGTCCAGGACCAGAAGGTTTCACAGGAGAATTCTACCAAACATTTAAAGAAGAGTTAACACATATTCTTCTCAAACTATTCCAAAAAACAGAAAAGGAAGGAAAACTTCCAAATTCATTCTATGAGGCCAGCATTACCCTGATAACAAAACCAGATAAAGACAGCACTAAAAAAGAGAACTACAAGCCAATATCCCTGATGAACACAGATGTAAAAATCCTCAATAAAATACTAGCAAACCAAGTCCCACAATACATTAAAAAAATCATTCACCACAATCAAGTGAGATTTATTCCTGGGTTGCAAGACTGGTTCAATATCTGCAAATCAATCAACGTGATACATCACATTAATAAAAGAAAGGATAAGAACTACATGATCATTTCAATAGATGCAGAAAAAGCATTTGACAAAGTACAACATCCATTCATGATAAAAACCCTCAACAAAGTAGGTTTAGAAGGAACACACCTCAACATGATAAAGCCCATATAGGAAAAACCACAGCTAATATCATCCTCAATGGGGAAAAAAACTGAGATCTTTTTCTCTACAGCCAGGAACAAGACAGGGATGTCCACTCTCACCACTTTTATTCAACATAGTACTGGAAGTCCTAGCCACAGCAATCAGACGACAAAAAGAATCAAAAGACATCCAAATCGGCAAGGAGGAAGTAAAACTTTCACTATTTGCAGATGACATGATACTATACATAGAAAACCCAAAGGACTCCACCAAAAAACTGCTAAAATTGATCAGTGAATTCAGTAAAGTTGCAGGATACAAAATCAATGTACAGAAATCTGTTGCATTTCTACACACCAATAATAAAGTAGGAGAAAGAGAAATTAATGAATCAATCTCATTTACAATTGCACCAAAAACCGTAAGATACCTAGGAATAAACCTAACTAAAGAGGTGAAAGACCTATACTCTGAAAACTGTAAAATATTGATGAAAAAAATTGAAGATGACACAAAGAAATGGAAAGATCCATGATCATGGATTGGAAGAGCAAATATTGTTCAATTGCCTATACTACCCAAAGCAAGCTACACACTTAATGCAATCCCTATCAAAAAACCAACAGCATTTTTCACAGAACTAAAACAGTCCTAAAATTGTATGGAACCTCAAAAGACCCTGAATAGCCAAAGCAACCTTGAAAAAGAAAAGCAAAGCTGGAAGCATCACAATTCCTGACTTCAAGTTATATTACAAAGCTGTAGTGATCAAAGCAGTATGGTACTAGCACAAAAATAGACACATAGATCAATAGAATGGAACAGAAAACCCAGAAATGAACCTATAACTATATGGCCAATTAATCTTTGACAAAACAGGAAAGACTATCTAATAGGAAAAAGACAGTCTCCTCAATAAATAATATTGGGAAAACTGGACAGCAACATGCAAAAGAATGAAACTGAACCATTTTCTTATACCATACACAAAAATAAATTCAAAATGGATGAGACCTAAATGTGACACCTGAAACCAAAAATCCCTGACATCAGTCATAGCAACTTTTTTCTATGCAAGGGAAACAGAAGCAAAAATAAACTATTGGGACTAGATCAAAATACAAAGCTTCTGCACAGCCAAAGAAACAATTAACATAACTAAAAGGTAAACTCATGGGATGGAAGAAGGTATTTGCAAATGACATATCTGATAAAGGGTTAGTATCCAAAATATATAAAGATAAAACTTACAAAATTTATAAGAACTTATAAAATTTAACATGCAAAAACAAATAATCCAATTAAAAATGGGCAGAAAACATGAACGGACATTTCTCCAAAAAAGACAGTCAAATGGGGCACCTGGGTGGCTCAGTTGTTAAGCATCTGCCTTCTGCTCAGGTCATGGTCCCAGGGTCCTGGGATTGAGCCCCGCGTCGGGCTCCCTGCTCCGAGGAGAGCCTGCTTCTCCCTCTCCCACTCCCCCTGCTTGGGTTCCCTCTCTCACTGTGTCTCTCTCTGTCAAATAAATAAATAAAATCTTAAAAAAAAAAAAAAAAAGACATTCAGATGGCCAACAGACACATGGATAGATGCACAATAAAACTCATTGTCAGGGAAATGCAAACCCAAACTGCAATGAGATATCACCTCCCACCTGTCAGAATGGCTAAAATCAACAACAAAAGGAACAATAGTCCTTGGCAAGGATACAAAGAAAGGGGAACCCTCTTGCACTGTTGGTGGGAATGCAAACTGGCACAGCCACTGTGGAAAACAATATGGAGGTTCCTCAAAAAATTAAAAATAGAACTCCCCTATGATCCAGCAATCACACTACTGGGTATTTACACAAAGAATACAAAAACACTAATTCAAAGGGATGCATGCACCCAGATGTTTACAGCAGCATTATCTATAATAGCCAAATTATGGAAACAGTCCAAGTGTCCATTGACTGATGAATGGATAAAGAAGATAAAGGTGAATAGATAAAGAAGATGAATGGATAAAGAAGATGTCACATTATGTGACGATGGAATATTACTCAGCCATAAAAAGGAATGAAATCTTGCCATTTACAACCACGTGGACAGAGCTAGAGAGTATTATGCTGAGTGAAATAAGTCAGTCAGAGAAAGACAAATACCATATGATTTCACTCATACACGGAATTTAAGAAACAAAACAAATGAGTAAAGGGAAAAAAAAGAGGGGGGGGCAAACCAAGAAACAGACTCTTAGCTATAGAGAACAAACTGATGGTTACCAGAGGGGAGGAGGATAAAGGGATGGGTTCAGTAGGTGATGGGGATTAAAGAGGGCATTTGTTCTGATGAGCATCAGGTGTTGTGTAGATGTGTTGAATCACTATCTGTACACCTGAAACTAATATTACACTGTATGTTAGCTAACCAGAATTTAAATAAAAACTTAAAAGAAAAAGAATGAAACTGGACCACTTTCTTACACCATACACAAAAAATAAACTCAAAATGGATTAAAGACCTAAATGTGAAACTTGAAACCATTAAGCTCCTAAAGAAAACTTAGTAATCTCTTGGACATTGGCCTTAGGAACCTATTTCTGGATACGCCTCCTCAGGCAAGGGAAACAAAAGCAAAAATCAACTATTGGGACCATACCAAAATAAAAAGAAAGAAAACCATCAAGAAAACAAAAAGGCAACTTACTGACTGGGAAAAGATATTTGCAAATGATACATCTGATAGGAGGTTGATATCCAAAATATATAAAGAACTTAAACAACTCAACACCAAAAAATAATCCAATTAAAAATGGGCAAAGGACCTGAATAGACATTTTTCCAAAGATGGCATACAAACAGATGGCCAAAAGACACATAAAAAGATGTTCAACATCACTAATCATCAGGGAAATGCGAATCAAAACCACAATGAGATAGAACGGTTTCAAAACGACAAGTAATCAAATGGTACCAAAAAGATAAGAAATAACAAGTGTTGGCAAGGATGTGGAGAAAAGGGAACACTTGTGCATTGTTGGTGGGAATGTAAGTTGGTGCAATCACTGTGGAAAACGGTGTGGAGGTTCCTCAAAAAAATTAAAAATAGAATTACCATGTGATCCAGCAATTCTACTACTGGGTATTTGCCCAAAGAAAATGAAAACACTAATTTGAAAGATATATGCATCTCTATGTTTATTGCTGTATTATTTACAATAGCCAAGATATGGAAGGAATCAAAGTGTCCACTGATGGATGGATAAAGAAGATGTGATATACATACACACACACACACACAATGCAATATTACTCTGCCATAAAAGAGAATGAAATCTTGCCATTTGTGACAACATGGATGGATCTAGTGTGTGTTATGCTAAGTAAGATGAGTCAGAGAAAGACAAATACCATAGGATTTCATGTATATGTAGAATCTAAAACACAAAACAGGTGAACAAACAAAAATACAGAGAGCAAATTGGTGGTTGCTGGGGCAGAATGAGTGAAATAAATAAAGGGGATTAAGAGGTATAGACTTCCAGTTATAAAATAAATAGTGCATGGAGACGGAAAGAACAGTGTAAGGAATACAGTCGATAATATGATAATAACATAGTAACATGACAGGTGGTGAGACTCACTTACCATGGGGAGCCCTGAGTGATGTACAGAACTGTCAGCTCAGTATGTGTAGGCATAAAACTTCTATACCATTGTATGTCATTTGTACTTTAATAATAAAAAAAGGTTTAAAAACGATCACTGATTACAGATCACCATAACAAATATAATAATAGTGAAAAGCTTGAAATATTGTCAGAATTATCAAAACATACCACAGAGACATGAAATGGGCAAATGCTATTGGAAAAATGGCACTGAGAGACTTGCTCGATGCAGGGTCGCCACCAACCTTCAATTTGTAAAAAACACAGGATCTGAGAAGCACAATAAAACGAAAACAAAACAAAAAAACCCAAGTGGCCTCCCGTCCCTGAAGGACAAGTACTGTACCATTCCACTTCCGAGGCACCTGGAGTAGTCAAGTTCAGAGACAGATAGCAGAGTGACGGCTGCCAGGGCCCAGGGGGAGGGAGGAATGGGAAGCTAGTGTTTATTAGTTAGAGAGCCGCAATTCGGAAAGATGAGAAAGTTCTGGAGATGGATGGCGGTGACCGTTGCACTTAATGCCACTGTGTCATTGATGCACTTTGAACTGGTTAAAGTGGTCAATTTTATGTTACATTTGTTTTACCACAATAAAGAAGAAAGGCACCTCCATCCTGAGAAGAAGAATGAATTATGTAAGTGGAGTGCTTCTGTAAAATGAGGGCTGCCATTAATCTCCAGGAGAAGAGCCAGCTCATCAAGCAAGTTATGACGGACTCTTTCAGGACGAACAGACACGGGAAAGGAGGAAAGGGGAACCGACCACTCCCCTGTCTTAGTGGACAGCGACATTTATGATTCAATTCAGAGCAGAAATGAGGCCACCTCCTAGCACTTCCTTCTGCCAGTCCGTACCACGGCGACCACGATGGGCGGCTGGACGGCCCACGCTGGGTGTTTTGGGAAAGTCTGCCGGTTGCCAGAGGCACAGGAACCTTGTGCTAGCTGCTCGGCCATCCCGAGGGCGCATGATCCACAGCGGCTCCTCACCATGACTGCATTCATGCCGGGAGGAAGGGGAAAGGGGAAAGGGCAGGCACACCTTTCCCTTTAAGTGCGACACCTGGACGCTGCACACATCACTTCTGCTGACACCCCTTTAGCTAGAGCTCAGTCACACAACCTCACTAGCCAGAGAGATGCAGCAAACTGCCGTTCATCATGCCACACAGTCACGGCCCCAGCTAAAAAGTCCATTACTACGAAAGATGGAGAGGACGGATCCTGAGTGACAAGGACTCGTTTCTCTCATTCGTGGCATCTGTGACCTGTTTTGTATGAACGACCTCTGCCATAATGTGCATACCATAAAGTGGTCCACCATGATGGGACTAACTAGGGAACGGCACTCTGACGTTGCCCTCAAGCCAACTGACCGTCACCACAATTCACAATGACAGACTGAGTTCCAAACTTCTCACATGAGTCAAGACCCCAGAAATGAGAGGGTTTAAAATCTGCCCTGGTATGCTGACTATAAGTGATCCATTGGTTGCCACGTCACTGCGTGGTTCAGATCCCCCCAAGACATGCTATCTCCCTTGGGCAGCACAGGTTCAAGATATAGCGTCAGGTAATAAGCTATCAAAATGGGCCTCTACCCAATCTTTGGCTCATCCACCCACATATGAGCAATGGATTCCTGAGGGTCCACTGGCCTATGTATTTGGGATGGAGGAAAACAAGGTTAATGTGTCGCCAGAGTGGCCCGGGTGTCATCCTTACTTTTCTGTAGCACTTTCATAATGACAGAGGTCAAGACAAGGTATAAATCTCCCTTCTTCATCAATATAAAACCACTCCTGCAAAGCTGGCTCTGTGCCCTGCTTCACGACTCATTCTATGACAAGTGCTTGTTCTGTGGCTGGGATGTACCCAGCCTCCTGGCCAGATCTCTTGGCCTGGTTACTGAAAGGGATATGATAGGGACAGAGTCCAAAGCCAGTGAGTCTTTTATACAGAGTTGCTCCTGAAAAGGGAAAGACTATTTTTGGTTCTGCTACTCCAAACCTATGCAAATATGTGATGAATGATGACCACGGCTTTAAGTCTATAAAAATGGCTCCTCGGTCGGACACCCAGCCCTGCCGTCCCAACCGTATTTTCTAGCTACCACTGGTCAGCCAGTGGTGTATACGGAGAACACGGTCCATGGTACAAATGACTTCCATTTTATTTAGACCTGAGCAAAATAACTTAACCTCAGTTTCCTTATTTTGTAAAGTCAGGGAATTCAGTGAGATAATCTTCAGGTTTTCTTTTGGCTCCAATGATCCACATCACAGTTGAATTCAGTTGTGCCCACAGAATCCCATACCACTGGTAGAGTCTGTTATGAATAAAGCACACGAGTTCAGTGGAACCCCATGAATTCTGGGACTTACTCACCCCTTCCCTTAACTGCCAAAGACAGACCAACAGTGAACTCAGACAGAAGAGCCAATGCAAAGGAAAATATGCAGGACACGAAGACACGAGCTGCCCCAGGCCCTTGGCACCTGCCAGAAATAACATTTACCACTGTGGTTCCCATGTCATCTTCCCGGAGGCTTACTCAAAGTGCTTTGAAAGTATGGCTATTAGATTAAAAAATAATAGGAGAGATAAAGATAGTTCTCCTTTAGAAGGAGAGAAGCAGGAAAAAACTGAAAACTCAATCTTGTGGGTTAAATTTTGAGTCTTTGTCATTGTCTTTAAAATACCAGTATAAATAAGTATTCACTGCATGCCAGCCCACACATTTTTCAGCAAACACCCTTTCCATCGGAACTCAGAGAGGGAATAAAATTAGCCTTACCTATTTCAAAGCCACCTAGCTTTTTAGAGGAGAGGGAAAGCATAGCTGTCATCAATGTTGCTTTGTAGCCTAGAAGTCCTGTTTGGAAATTCAGAGGGCAGGATATCATGATGTGAACAGACTTCTTCCTCTTTCGTGGGTATTCCTGATTCCGAGTCTGTGAGAATCATCCTGGAATGCCCTCTGTGTTGTCTTCCCTCTACTCTGTACCCCAGGAAGTGGTGGGGGGTTGGGGGTGAGGGACACTCTTATTCCTCTAAAATTCTGTTGATCAGTCAGTTAACGAACACATGCCTTCTTCCACGCAGGGGTTCCTCTAGAGACCAAGGCCAGCAAGACCTGTCCTCTTTTGCCACTCATTCTTACATTTCAGGCAGACTCTGACTTATTTCAGTCTGCAAGCTGCAGGCCAGCCAACCCTGTGACGGTATGCCAGCTTCTGCTGGAAAGCCCCGAAGGGCTGCTACCCTTGCTGCCCAGATTCTACCACCATGTCATGGCTCTCTGTTACCCATTCGCCTTGCTAGATCTCTGACTTCTACTATATGGTCTCTGTGCTGGATACTCCATCTCCAACAGTCACTACCTGGATCCTTATCTTTGCTTTCTGCCAACGGTACGGTCTTGACTCATAAAGCCAGTCTGGTTCCTTAAACTCTGCCTGCTATCCATATTCCTAAGCCACTATACCAACATTCCCCTTCAGCCTGTGCCCCAGGCTCAGACTCCCCACTTCCCCAGCAGCCCTGCCTGGAGTTTGCCCCAGCCTGGACCCTCAAATGCCCTCTGAGAGTTGGGCTTCCTTATTCGTGCATTGGTTCTCCTAAGTCTGGGTCCCACCTGCTGTCCTCAGTTGCCACAAACTTCTCCCTCTGCATTTCAGGCCACTGTTGCTTACTCAAGGGCAGCTCTGTCTGATCTAAGAAACTTTCGGTATGGTAGACAGTTAATAAATAATCAGGAAAATTAAGATACTGTTGAAAACCAGAAAAGACCTGCTCTACTACTATAAGAATTCCTACAGCTGAGATCTTCCTAGATTCCTGCTTTGCAAAACACCTTCAATAGAGATAATTCTTGCAATCAAAATATTAAATGGGTCCCGGATTTTTTAAGTGAGTCCAGGAGAAGGAAGGAATGATGACATTTCCCATGATATTTTTCCAGGCCTGTCTCTCTTTCTTTTGGCTTTGAGCCTAGAATGGATGCATGCTCAGCTTGATTCTTTACACCGGCCTGGCATGAATCCGAACATGTCATTTATCCAAGCATTTCCAAAGGGTCACAAGAACAAAGCACAAAAATCCCAAAACGGGTCAGAGCCGCCCTTTCTTCTTCAGCCTCAGACATTCAAATGCCCTTTGTGAGTTCTCAGGTAAGGCAAACTCATCAGCTTCCAAGTTAATTCCACATAAGCCCCAATGTCATTTTGCAAGATTTCCTCTGCTGCTCAGTGACCCCCAAGACCACATCTTCCCAAATGAAAGACACCATGTCCCTGATGACCCTAGGAAAAAATCAAGTCTTAACATGTGGAATCTCCACTGCAAAGGCCACAAAACAAATTTCAGGGTTGGCCTAGATGGGACGCAAAGTGATGACTCCCACAGACACCTGCTAGCCTGCCGGTAGGATGGTTTCTAGCAGGGCACAGGGCTGAGGAAGCACAAGTCCCAGCCCAGGGACTTGCTCACTCCGGTGGTCTCAAACACCAGACCCCTCTTCCCCCTCCTCAGGCCCCTTTGACAGCATATCTGGGGTAGACATGGTTGCAAACATTGAGTACACTGGGAAGAACAGCGTTTAGAGTCACGCAGAATGTAGGTCACATCCTAGCTCCCCCATTTCTTACCTTGCCTCCCAACCTGTTTCCTTGCTTGCAAATGAGACCTGAAAACTAGCTAGAGTTGCAGAGTTGTTATTAAGATTAAAGTTCCAGGCACATGATACATGCTCTAGAATTGTAATCACAGTCATCATCATCAGTACGATTAAAGGTAAATGGCAGCTAAATGGAGGCTGTGACCCAGAGCCCCTGGACCGTAACACATTCTCGAAAACCAAGAGCCCTGGCCTGGCCATAGAGAGAGTTTGTTTAAATACACAAGCATGAACAGCAGAGGTTAATACGTGGAATCTTAGAGCAGAAGCTGGAAGACAAGCTCAGGTGCCTCCTTGCCCATAAGTGGGATCAATATCTCCATGGCAGGTCTTTTCAAGGCAATATTTTAATATGAAAGGCAGAGAGAATGTTTCCAAAGAGAACTGTCAGGCAGAAGGGAGTTTATTTCACAAGAGATTTATCAGAGATTTCTGTGGTTGTGTGGATGATTGGTTTGCTGCCGACTGATAGATTTGGGCTTTTTCCCTCCTCTTTCTCTATGGCAAAGTCCCTTCAGAGATTTCTTTATGACTTTATAATGCTAACTCCTTGAGCAATTTTTGAAAGATCTGACGGGTTCTATATAAGTACACATGTGTACGTATATACATGTGCACATACAAACAATCGTTTTTTCAGGAGCCCTGGAAGTTGCATAGACCCCCCTCCCCAGCGGCCTGCTAACTACGACCGGGTGTCCGGGTGAGGTGTCGCTGCCCAATGGACCCCGTGCGGCTGACAGTGGTAATCCGAGGATTGTGATCAAGAATGTGGAAACCCAAGTATTAAAGGGTGAATTTTTCAAAATGATTCACCTGGGATGAAACCTGCTGTCTATTTAATTACCAAAAGAAGTCTCCAAAGAGGTTCGGGAAAGTAGAACAAAGTCTCCTTTACCTTCATAATTCACATTTCCTCTCCTTCCCATCTGGCCACAGTATGCTCATTACTCCCTTTTGCGTGTTATTGTCCTAAGACGTCTGCTCTCTCTCCATTCTCTCTTCAGCTCCTATTCAGGTTCTTAATTCAGAGCCTCGTTGGAGTTTCTCTCTCCCCACCAGCTCCCTTTCTTCCTTTTATGTCAATAACTGAGTTAATGAAAATTACCTTAACACTTGTCATAAAGAGGTAACAAGTCCCTGGAAAGGACTTAATAACATAATTTCGGTGAAGCCCCAATACCAGCGAAGCCCATATTTAGCATTTCACTCCCCAAGGCTGCCTGAGGAAGTTGTCAATAAACCTCCCATTGTATGAACATGGTCCCGAATTGAGCTGTCTGGAAAGAAGCCTGGCACTTCTAAAACAGCAGAATTTACCTCCATCTTCAACCCCTGCAGTACACTGTTTCTAGCTTTCCTTCTCTCTGGTTGACCCCATTTCTTGAAATTTAAAGCTTTGATTCCTTTGAAGCTTCTGAAACACTAGATAAGTGAATCTCAACATTTTGGGGGTTGCCGCCCCATATCAGTGATTTGTTTTAATTTCCCCTGATGCCATGCCTCATCCTTAAAGCCCTGGATTTTATAGATATAAAGATAGGGATAAGAACTGAGCAAAGGACAGAGACATGCTTACAGTGAAATGAATTTACTTTGATCATTTGAGGGACTGAAGCGTTCTTACGGGGGGTTTGTCTGTCCTCTCTCTCTCTCTCTCATTTGCCCACAATTGGATGGACTCAGGCTGCCCTTTTCCCTCTCTGTTCCTGGCCTCCCTCCCCCTGTCCTCCTTCCGAGACACCTAGTCCTACTTGAGTGTTCTTAACCTCAGACATTTATCTTGAATGACTCAGGGCCTGAAAAGTCACAGGCAAATCACACAAAACCCCTTCCACAGAGAAGAGAGGAAATGGTGCAGAGGGCTACATGAGTTGGGTTTTATGATGCTCTCCCCTTCTGGCAGGTGAACAAAATCAGGTATTGAGAGTAGAAAGCAATCTCTTCAAGCTCAATGGGAAAACAGATCATTAAATACTATCAAATAAGCAGAAACATGGAATGTCCTTCCAGATGGTTCTGCTTTTGTCTAAATCTTGCCCTTCCTTTAAGGTCAGGAGCCACTGCTGCTCAGTCGCCTTTCCCAACGACCTCAAACCTGGGGCTGCCCTCTCCTCTGGCCTCCTGCCACGCTTGGCATTTCCTTCACTGGGGCCCCGTATTTTTTTTAATGCGAGCATCCTGACTCCCCAACCAAACTGCATGTCCCCTGCTACGTACTGCTACTCAACAAATACTGACTCTATTAACAATGTAAGAAGGGGATTCTGACTCTGATGCTAATTAGACAGCCAAGTCGAGCGCCACCTCCCCAGCGAAGCCTTTCCTGAGTACGACTAGAATTTTGGAGCAAGACCCGGAGAGATCCTCAAGCCCTCTCTGCCTTTTCTTAACAACTATTCCATGATTTTCTAATTGGTTCTCGTCACCCAAGTCTGAGCCTCAGCTCCCCCAGGGCGGGAATCCTACTCCAGCCGTTGCTTGCAACTGCCCTACCCCTGCAATCCAAAACACGCCTACGGTACCCAGCACAGGGACAGGGCAGAATGGTGACGATAATGCCCTCTTTTGTCACCACCCCTGGTGTGGAATTAGTAGGCACTCAATAATAAAAATAACAATATTTTCCATTTGAATAACGCTGCACAATTTTCAAAGAGCTTTTAGAAACATTATCTCTAATGAGGTAATGCTCCTCACAGAAAGCCTGTGAGTTAAGTAGGTATAATTAGCGCTAAGCAACAGATGGAAACTGAGGCTCAGAAAGGTTAAGCGACTTGCCCAAGGGCAGACAGCCAGGCTAGCATTCTAGTCCAGGTCAGTCAGCATTTCCCTCTCTGTTGCAGGGTCCCTCCAGACACTCAAAATGCTAGGCTCCAGCCAACGATCAGAATTCAGGCAAGAAAGACCAACGCCAGGAAAATCCACACCTTCCACCAAACCCCACACTTGGCAACACTTGACATTTACCATAATAGAGATTAATTTAGTGTTTCCCCACAACATTTTCTATAATTGACTGTCCCTTGGACAGGCGTGGTGCATAGTAAGCAAGTTTATAAATGGTAGCTGAGTGAGTGAAGGATGAAGAAATAAATCAACAAGCAAAACAAATGAATAAACCTACAAGTGCATTGTCACTGTAAATATAACCAAGAGTAGATTTCAAATCTAAAAAATCTACAAGTTTAAGAAAAGCTGATTTCAATTTATAGAATTACAAATGCCTGAGATAAAACAGCTCCAACTTAAGCACAGGCCCACGGAGTAAACAGAGTTTTATTATTTAGTTCCAAAAGGCCAAACCTAAGAATACTACATTGGAGAAAAGGAAAAGAAAAAAAAATTATTCAGGCAGGAAACCCTCCTGAGTCCAAAAGGGTGAAATGACAGGTTGGTTTTTTTTAAGATTTTTATTTATTTATTTGAGAGAGTGAGAGCACACAGGTGTGTGGAGGGGAGAGGCAGAGGGAGAAGCAGACTCCCCACTGAGCAGGGAGACTAATGTGGGACTCGAACCCAGGATCTTGAGATCATGACCTGAGCCAAAGGCAGACGCTTAACAACTGAACCACCCAGGTGCCCCACTTTTTTTTTTTTAACAGAAAATCCACAAGCTTTACTAGAAATGGCTGGCTACAGGAGAAAAAAATGACTTTGGCAACCCAGAATTTCAAATCGTCCTGATATGTAAGAAATGACAGCAGGTGGCACTGAGAGGGTCAGACATCTTCCCACAGTTAAAACAACCCTCCAACGCAGAAACTCTTTTTGCATGCGAATTAAGTTTCCTTTTGAATAATCTCATAGTGCTGCCCTCCATTCTCTGATGTGGCTCTGTTGCTTCCTCCTGGAGTATGTTTTCTTTCTTTCTGGAATCTGCTCCTTGTACCTTAGGACACCTTAAGACTTTGTACCTCAGGTGGACTTTAGTCCAAGCAGTTACAATCTAGTTCCCGACAGAGATTGAGATTTCCCCCTCACTCTTCATCCCTTCAACGCCACAAGTCGCAAGTTCTATGACCCAGGGGCCACTCTAACAGAATGAAAATTCCACAATTCCAAAATTCCACTGTAAAACATTGTTTTAGTCACAACTTAAGAGAAACGTCATCTTTACAAGACAGCCGTCCCTTCCATGCAATCAAGTGACCATTAACTTAGGTTTTGTTTTTTCCATAGCTTAAGCAAATATTAATTTAAAGCAAACAGAGTCACACCCAAACATAAACATAAATATTTTAGAGGCCAGTTATAAATGAATATTGAATTAGATGCTGGGTAGGTCCTATCTCCCTTAGGTAGTATGATGCCCCATGAGGGCAGGAACTTTGTGTCTTAATGATTGCTGTGTCTTATATACAGTGGGTGCTCAGTTGTTTATTAGTTGATGAATGAATGCAGATCACCCCAAAAATGTTCTTAGACTGAACCCTGAGAACTCCGTGTTTATATGTAAAAATTGTACCTGTTGCATGGAATTGTATCTCTTATTTTTCTTACCTGGGACTCCTCCGCTGCTACCACTGGTCTAGCCAAGTCCTCCACAGCCGTCCAGGTGTCACTCAAGCCCCACTTCCGGTGAGACCCTTTCTACCACTCTGGTTCACACTACTCATATCCTTTTGGGCCTTCTACTAATCATATTAGAATATCAGAATCGTATGAGGATCTTCCAGATTAGCCCTTAATGGTTCCGTATGTCCTAGTTCTGCATTCTCAAGGCTTCTGTAGGAATGCTCATGCCTCTTGCATGTCCACACAGTGCTGACCTCAAACAACAGCTGTTTGGATGAACCAGCTCACTTGCCTACCATGCCTGTTTTCTCTAAACACTGCTAATACCAGTGATTTTAAATTTATAGTCAAATGTCTTTAGGCAACTTTAAAGTAAACTAAAGACACAGTTAACAGCATATAGATAGCATGTCCCACTGGGTGTTGGGGTGGACGTGAGGAGGATAGTCAGAGCAAAACTTACGACAAGTGTCACCTCTAGCATAAGCCTGTAGCATAAAAACTTAGGACAAGTATCACCCTCCCACAATCCAACAAGAGCCAGGAAATCCCATATTAAGAGTCTTTCAACAAAGTCTTTTAAAGTTCCCCTCAAATATATAATTTGAGATGGAGCAAGGGGGAAGTCTTTATTGATTTGCCCTCTTCGTGATTAATCCCTAAAAATAATTTTTGTGTACTGATCATGCCTGGTTTCCTCTCTCTGGAATGTAGACTTTGGCACTGCCCATGGCTTGTATTTTGTTGGGGTTCATGGAAGGAATTCATATGACATTAGACTGCAAGGGACTTTAGAGATCATCTCACACCCCCACCTTACAGATGAGGCTCAGCCAGCGGAGGCCACTTGCCAAAGCTGCAGGGGAGAGTCCAAGAACATGGACTCCGGGTTCTTACTGTCCAGGTGCAATCACCCAGGCAAGTCATCCACTTTTCCAGCCTGTTTGCTTCTCTGTCACAGGGGATAACAGTACCTCCACCTCCTATGGCTGCTGGAGGGCTGACTGATGTGATGCACGTAATGCCCAGAGCTGGGGCATCAGAGGTGCTCATGAACACCAGATGTCACCTCCGAGGGCACGCAGCCAGGTGGTGGCTGTGCCAGGACCAGACCGGGTACCACCCAGCTCAGGGCTCTCTCCCCTGTACCTGAGTCTCGTGCCAGACTGGCAGCACTCCCCAAATAATGGAAAGGAGCGGATGCCCCTCTAACATTATGCCTCCAAAGACTGGGACAGGCTTCTAGTCAAGTTCATCTCATGTGGACTAGGTTATTAGTACTCACACAAGGCTGACTTCTGCCCTGGAGCTGCCACCAAAAGAAAAGGCTGCCCTCACCCTCCTTGCGGAGGGATGGAATCTACAGATAGAAACTGAACCGTCCGGAGCACTGTCTCCACACTCCCCTTCTCTGACAGCAAAAGGCCGCAGAGCCAGATGCCCCAGGGATGCTCCAAATCGCCTCCAGCGACCATGGGGCAAAGGAGTTTGTACACTTCCCTACGGGATGGTCAGAAGGGTTCCCTTGGTGAATCAGGATGTAGAGAAGTTGCCAGGTTACTGAAGGCTGGATCACTGAGGCCACAGTGTGCAGAATGGTCAGGAAAACTGCCTCCATGTCCCTGATGCATTCTGACAGGAGCTGTTGACATGTTTCTGTGACTCCCGCCTTCCCTTCTCTTGCTAAGATCTACACAGGCTCACTGGCAACATACACATCCCTCTTGGAAAGCCGAAGGCAATGCAGAAACCCTTCCCTATCTCTGTTGACCTCCTAACACACTTCTGGATGCTTCCTGCTCCTTTGCAGGCCTTTGCAAGCGAACAGGACCTGGCAAGCCCACACTTAGAACAAACCCCTCAGCATGGCCTAGGTGATGCAGCTCCCTCCCGTCTCTCCGATTCATCTGGCGCCCCTCCCCACCTGCCTCCCTGGGCTCCAGATCATACCTGTGAGTCCTTGACCTGCACCGGGTCCATCTGCAGGCTCCGCCCACAGGCCTGCAGCGCCCCTTCCATCCATCATCCCTCGCAGCTCAGGCACCCCTCCTCATAGAGACCTTCCCTGCCCATCACCCACCCCATCACTCTCTGCCTCCAGAGCCTCTTCTACTCTCTTCTCCATGGTACTGATAATGCTGTGAAATCATCTTGTTTATTAAGTTGCCTTGTTTTTTTTACTGACTGGCACCACAGAACATAAGCTCCTGGAGGGCAAAGACCTTGTCTGTCTGTACTTTTTTGTATTTCTAGCACCTAGCTGGTACACAGCAGACACGCAAGACACATTCATTGAATGGATGTGCGAATGACTGTACTGATACCCAGTCAAATGGTCTAGCAACCAGGCAAAGACCCCAGACGTGCAAAAGGACCATCTAAACCTAATCCTCTCCTGAATGATGAAAAGTGAACGAGCAGAGGTCAGAGAGGCAAAGACACTTGCCAAAGGTCACCCAGCTAGCGAGGAGCAGAGGAAGGTCTGGAGTACCAGTTTGGTGTTGTTTCAGTCCCACTCCACCTCTCCAGCACCCCCTTCCCCAAGCAAATGCTCTCATTCACATATTCACTCAGTTATTTATACAGCAAATACTCATTGAGTGCATTCTATGTCTCAAGAGTGGTCCTTGGAGTAAAGTCCAAATCAAGAGTGCTGGGAGCCCCTCGTCTACAATCCCAAAGACATTTCTGGTGGCCGTGAACGCATCCACTTGCTGGGGCTTTCTGGGATCATTCCACAAATCATCCATCTTCCATGACTGGTCCCAGAGTGACCTGGGGCCTGTCCCTGTCCCAGGACAGAGATTCTCCATCTACAGAATGGGTTTTCTGCCAGAAACACAATGACACACCACCACAAAAGCAGAGAGGGAGGGACACCACTTGGAAGGGTGTGGAACAAGCTGATTGAGTTGCCGTGTGTCTACCACGAGCTTCTTCCCCTGTTTGGACTGAACCTGGCAAAGATAAGTTGCTGCTCAGGGCTGCCAAACCTGCTTCACATGGCCCTGAGTACCCAGAAGAGAAGCAGGGCCAGCCCAGGCCTTCCCTGGTCATAGTGCATAAGGAACTAGAGGGGAAGCCAGGGCTCCTCCCTGTGGCCCCATGGGAGGCCTCCTCCTTACCACTCCCTGGAACCAGGAGGTGCGAAGGAGGCATCAGGTCTGGGCCTGCAGTAATCTGCAGGGCTGCACTACCCGTGGGCCTCCAATTCTGACCACATTTTCCCTTCCCTGGGGGCACACATCTGAGACTAGTAGGCCCAGGAGGCAAGAGAGGGAGGGGAGGAGCAGGTCTTGAGCTGTAGGACTGAGCTAAGATCTCAGACCCTTGAGGTAGAAGGGACCTCCTCTGCCACCCAAGCTGCCATCTGTCAGACAGACAGCACCCACACCCACACCGAGGCACACCTTTCCCTGCGAAGCAATGCCTTTAACAGACTAGCCAGGTACTCAGCAGATACACATAAAGCTCCTATGGTATTCAGGCACCATGCTAGGACCATACAGACATGATCCCTGCTCATACAGAGCCTACTGTGAGTGAGTGTTGTGGGCTGAATTGTGTCCCCTGGTACCTGTGAACATGACTCTATTTGGAAATAGTCTTTGCAGACAGAATCAAGTTAAGACAAGGTTACACTGGATTGGTGGGGGACCCTAATCCAATGACTGGTGCCCTTCTAAAAGGAGGGAAATCTGGACATAGAGAGACAGATACCCAGAGGAGAAGGCCAGGGGAAGGTGGAGACGGAGACTGAGATGTCTAGAAGCCAACAAACAGCAAGCATTAGGAGCGATACCAGGAGCTAGGATGGAGGCACACTACAGAGTCTCCCTCCGAGTGCCCGGAGGGAGCCCACGCTGCTGACACCCTGATTAAGGGCTTCTGGCCTCCTGAACTGTGTGAGAGAAAAAAAAACTGTTTTAAGCCACCAAATTTGTGGTAATTCGTTACAGCAGCCCTACACACTGAACACTGTGAGATCCACATACAAATACACAGGAGAGCAATAGTGCTTAGATAAGAGACGCTGTCATCCCCGCTTATCTGCAGGCATGGGTCCCAAGACCCCCAGTGGGTGCCTGAAAGCACAGCTGGCACCAAACCCTACATGTACTATGTTTTACCTAGACGTACAGACATCCCCATGATCAAGTTTAATTTACAAACGAGGCACATAAGAGATTAACAACAATAATAATAAAATGGAACAATTATAACAATATACCACAATAAGTTATGGGAGTGTGCTCTCTCTCCCTCAAAGTGACGACCTGAGATGATAAAATGCCTGGTGGTGACATGCAGGGAGGTGGATGACGCAGGCATCGCCACACAGCGCGAGGCAACTACTGCTCTTCGGACGCTACATCAGGAGGATCACCTGATTCTGACCTCAGTTGACCGCAGGTAACTGAAACCGCGGAAAGCGAGACCACGCACAAGGGGGGCTACCGTATCTAGAAAATGCTATGGAATCACGAAAGGGGAGAGGAAGCTTCCCGCAAGAAGTGACTTCTAATCTGAGCCTGAGGGTACATAATAGTCAACCAGAGGAACAAATACATAAAGTTGCTTTCCAGGGGTCAGGGAAGGCTTCCGGGGAGTGGTATCTGTGCTGAGACACCTAAGACCAGTCGCATTTAGCCAGGCAAAGTGGAGGAAGCAATGTTTCCAGAAGCAACAGTGTGAGCAGAAGCCCCTCAGTGAAGGGGCAGAGACCTGTGCAAGCCCAGCGATGCTGGGGTGTGGCGTGGGAAAAAAAGTGAGGGTTTTCTATTGCCGCATGACAAATGACCACAAACTTAGTGGCTTGAAACAAAACCCATTTGCTAGCTCACAGTGCTGTAGGTTGGACACGGAGGGGCCAGGCTGTCTGCTCAGGATGAAATCAGGGTGGTGAATGATAGGGGAGTCCTCGCTCAAGCTCCATCATGTTGTTGGCAGAGTTCCGTTCTTTGCTGGCCATCGGCCCAGGTCGCTCTCAGCTCCTAGAGGTCATGCTCAGATCCTTGCAACAGGGCCCCTCCTTCTTGAAAACCAGCAACAGAGAATATCTCACACATCGAATCCCCCTGTACTTTGAATCTTTGCACCAAGAAGGACCCCATCACTTTTGAGGGGTCACCTGACCAGATCAGACCTCCGTCCTTCCATTTTTCGCCCTTTTCTCAAAGCCACTGTGTGGGATAGCATGTCCCATCACAGGTGTGCTATCCTGTCCTCTTCACAAGACAGCCCCACAATGGTGCAAGGGTGCGGGGCCCTGGGGGTCATCTCAGAATTCCGCCACCAAGTAGGCTAGCAAGGTGGGCCAGTGGCATCCTACAGACCAAGACTATGCATGTCCCTGTGCTTTTCCCTCTGGAACCTTCTGCCTGTATTCCTTCCCCGCCCCTGTCCAACTGCCACAATTCAAACTCAACTGCATATTGAACCGTGAACATAGCCCAGCTCTCAAGCATACTATCCGACCCCTGCTGCCTGCCTCCCCCCGCACATCCATCTGCAAGCACGGGCTGCTCCCAGGTCTGTGCTCTCCAAACCCGGCCACGAGTCCCACGGTCCTGTGCTCCAGTCTCTAGAAGACCTGACTCAGCTCACAAGGTCCCCTTCTGGACATCCTTCCTTACTCTCAGTGTCTGACCCTGGTCCTGAGGACTCGAAGGTGCCAGAGAGAGAGCCCTTGCCAGGGCACGTTGCCGTGTGTCCTAGAGCAGAGAGAGAGAAACTCCCGTGTTTTCACGTCTCGTCTGCTCCATACTTGAGGAAGGCTTTACCAGCAGCAGGACAGTGCTGAGGAACTACTCGTCCCCTATGCTCAGCTGTGCCCAAGTTAAACGAGCCCCCAAGGAACAAACAAGACGAGCACTGCATGAGCTCCCCAGCAAGGGGCTCCGTGCGCATGGGCATGACGGGTTCCAGGCCCAGTCAAGGATCGGACGGCTGTCCCGTCGCCTGGCTTTCCCAGGCTCCGGCAGCCCAGCTGCTCTCTCAGCAGCAAGCAGGTTACGGCCACACCGCTCACCATCCATCTTGGAAAGGTCAGGAACTAAATTTGGAACTTGGCTTTTAGTTCTTTTGCATCTCTAAGTTATCTCGAGAGGAGGCTAAAGGAAAAGGTTCACAGAGGAACATGCCAGGAAAAAAAAGGAGTACATATATCAGAGACCGAATATAATCTGTCTCGTTTTAATAACCGTTACTGTGATAACGCAGCGACGTCTATACGGCGCTTTGCATTTTCCAGAGCATTTATGTGCATCCTCTCATTGGAGCCCTGCTATGACTGTGTGAGGTACAACCTATTACCTTTTCCACCGCCAAGAAATCTAAAGGCTAGGGAAATAAAGTGACAAGGCCGTACCACTAGGTGTTGGCCGAACTGGAGCTAGAACCCAGGACGGTGACTGCAAGCCCGGGGCTCTCTCACGGCCATCACACTACCCACGGTCTAGGCCACAGGGCCCCGAGTGCTCGGGTGTATCCCATGAAGCCACCCACCATGAAAGGCATGCGGCTCACACCTGGCGCTGGGTGCTCTTGAGATCCCCCACACCTGACTCTGCTGGCCGGGATCCGAAGAAGGCCCCTCCTTCAAATATGGGGTCTCTCTGGCTCTCAGGAACTGCTTCAAGTCACTCCGTCACCAAGAAGGCTCATTCGGGCTTTTAAGCTTGTCTCAGGAAGTCAGGCTGACTTGTCTCAGGAAGTCCCCCCACTCCAACCAGAGGTTCTCATCTATTTAGGAGGCCTGAAGGCCTATTTGATTAAGGACGTCAGCTCATGTGAGTCACGGGTCCTTGAAAGAATGTGGGTCTCAAAGCCAAGTCTTCTGCTCAGGCAGCAGCGGATAAAAATGAGCGCCCCCCACTCACCCCCCCACACACTCACCAAAGGGCACCGACTAGGGGCTGTGAGCCATGCCCCGAAGACTCACAGACACGACACAGCCTCTGAGGGGCTTATTCCCTATATCCACCGTCCCTAAACAGACCATCACCTATGTTACAGGCATGCTAGTTGAGGCCCCGGTAATTAAAGGACCATATTCTAGACAAAATACCCCTCCCTATACACCTTAGGAAAGCCACAGAGCAGAGCACAGCAGTTAAGGGCGTGGACTGAGGAGCCGCACTCCTGGGGCAAGTCAGTTCATTTCTCTGTGCCTCACTTCCCTGATCTCGAAAATGAGATGGTTATAACAACAAGAGTGGTGTCATGGAGTTACTGAGAGGACTAAGTGAGTTAACACTGTAACGTACCTCGAGCAGCGGCGGCACTGTGGGTGTGGGCCACATGAGTATGGATGGTGCTGTTGTTACCCCTGCTTGTTGAAAGGCACTAATCCAACAACTTCGATCATACAGAAATCAGTAAGAACAAAGGGAATAAAGAGGAAAAAAGGCTTCTGAGAAGCCAAAATCAATTTTCTAAAATCCACACATTAAAGCTAATGTACCTTATTCATAAACGAGCCTCCTCAATCAGAATCTATTTACTCCTACTTTGCACATAGCCGTGGTGGCTTTGGCGATCTAGTGTCTATGCTCCCAGGAGAGGGGCAACAGCAAATTAAAAGGGCCGGTCCTGGAGGGGGAGACACCCCAACAGCGAAGGTGTATGAAAATGATGCCCAAAGACCCTCTCAGTCACGGTGTTCGGGGGCCATCTGCCCTTTCCTTCACTCTCTCCATGGCTTTATGGAATTACAGGAGTTTATATATTGAATATTTCCAATGGTTGTGCTGTCCCAGAAAAAGCATAGAGTATGTTGGGAATTCTTTTTTTAAAGATTCAGGGATCTATATTTTACATTCTAGACTTTCTTCAAATATACTTATATTCAAAGGCACTTGGTGCATGAAAGGGGTTCCATTAGCCAGAGTGTGAATACATATGGAACACTTTCCCCCCAAAATGAATGCAGATGGATAAAAATGAAACAAGAGGCGTCACCATACTTAGACTTCAAAGCAACATCTCTTCTCACCCCATCCGCTGGCAAATGCAGAGCGGACAATGCCTTCTCCTCTGAAATATTTAGTGAGGAAACACTGAGTCAAATAATTGCCCCAGGCACCCGAGGGTTTAGGACAATTACAGGAAGCACCACTCGATCGATCGGGGAGCTTGCCATCCCCTGGGAAATGCCACGTCCCGGAGGCGGCCCCCCGGGGGCTTTGCTGGCCCCCCCTGCCGTGCTGGCCTCGCAGGATGGCCTAGCCTGCTCCCAGCTTGGTCCCTTCCCCTGCGGGTTTTCTCCTGTGTGTGGTGTCAAACCACTATGTTCCTTGAGCACAGCATTCACCATGGTGTGTTCCAAGGAAGACTATTCTTCAAGTTGTCTTGTGGTGGGAAGGTTTGGGGAGGTCCAGGGAGCCCGGGGGCACCTTAACCCACAGGGAGGCCGCTGTAGCATGAGGCTAAGAACACACCACTGGGGGTAACTGCAGTACCTTCACTTTGCTATGTTTCCCAGTGCAAATTACTTCAATTCTCTGAGCTTTGGTGTCCTCATCTGTTAAATGGGATAATAACAGTATCCATCTCATAGGGTTATTATGATGCTTAGATGCATTAATATACTCAAAGCACTAAATAAATAGTGTTATTAACGTGTTAAAGACTCCAAGGAGTCTTACGATAAATTAACCTTGGTTGCCGCAGGCTTACCAAATTTATTTCCCAACAGAACCAAGTTTGTTGGTTTTTTTAAATACCTGTTAATACCGCTGCAGAGGGTTTAATCTTTGAAACATTTTCCATCTCCTTCTATGCTCACGGCAACCCTACACACTCCAGAGAACGGAGCAAAGAGCCCAAGCGATGGTCCTGTGCAGTCCTGAGTTCAAATGACTACCCTGCCACTCACTCACCAAGTCACTTTACTTCTCTGAGACACTATGTCCTCACCTGAAATAAAAGGATACACCCTGGCAGGGGCCATTCATTCACTCCTCAAATATTTATCAAGAGCCTGACATGCGCGAGTTACAGCTCAAGGCCCTGGGGATAGAGCAGCAAACAAAACGGATGAATTCCCCACCCTCAAGGAAAGAAGTAAATAGATATTGTAATTTATTGCTGTGGGGACTAGGAAGAGTGTTTGCAAAGCACTGGCACCTGCTGGTCACTGAATAAAGGCAATTATTATGACAAAGCAGGTTTGGTTACTCCCACCGGCCAGCAGAGACACAAACAGGAAGGTTAAGTGACCGGCCTAAGGCCACACCACTCAGGTCTCTCTTCCCAGGTCGGCGCCTGCTCCAGAACAGCTTTTCAGACATACCTACACCCAGGTCCCACTCAGACCAGATCAATCAGAACCTCAGAGGGGAGACCTCGCTCAGGTGAAACAGGGCGTCCTGCTAACTCTCTCGTCTATAAATACTGTGCAAAGTTTACCTTAATCCAGCACCTTATTTTTTAAAGGTGCATATTAATAGCATAAGAAGTATATGTTGGTTGAACATGGAGAAATGTTAAAAATAACAGGAGCAAACATTTAATATAAAAGAATCACTGCTCCCAGGTATCCTCAAACATCCTCAAACATACTTCACACAAGAAGTATTTAATGATGATCACCTATATGCTTTATTCTGTAGTATGTATGTGCTTTCTATAAAAATTGCTACTTTAAATAAATAAATACATACATACATACATACATACATACAGACTCGGCACCACTGCCTCCCCCCAGCCCCGCTGCCCCTCTCACGACACAGCACAGAGAAGATTCGCACATGATGCAGTAGCTATGTGGTTCATTAGCTATGAGTGTATTTTATAACCCTAGTATTTCTGCCGAGTGTGTGCGTCTGGTGCATTAGGATGACACATATGAGGGAGCACTAATAAATCACGTTTTGTTGGTACATGAAAGCCCACAAAGACTTCTCACTCCCAGACAAGCCTGATGATAAAAGAAATCACAGCTCACTGCAGGGAGATAAGGAGCCCCCAAACTGGCATTTTTATTCACCGCTCACACAGAAGCTCTGACGTGGGTCTCTTCGCACCTGGTGGGCAGGCCTTGGACTCATCTCAGAACCTGTAGTGGCCTAAACGCAGGACCCTGTGGGGTGTCTTCAGCTCCACCTGCCTAGGGAGAAGGGAACCTCAACTTTACAATACTCAGGCACACCTTGGCTCCCTGAGCTGTGACTGGGAAGGGACGAACACAGCCTCGTTCCAGGCACAAAACACCTGAGTAGAGTGGACCCATCCCCCTAAGTTCTCCCCAGTCCTTGACGGAGATGCAAGCAAGCCCAGCCCCAAAACAACTCCTTTTCTGGCCTCTCTGCCTCTGCCGAGAGCCTGGCTCTTGCTTCAGAAAGTACACAGCGCCGTTCTTTGCACAAGGTGAAATGCCAAACATATTCTCCTAATATTTCAACCCAAGCCAAGTCTTTGTGGACTTCCAAGTTTGGGAGACCTGGGAGTTTTCCACACACAGCAAGTTCGCCCTGCTCCCAGAGGTCGTTCGACGGACACCCTGCGTACGATGTACCTCCCGGGTAACGGCTAGCCCTGGGACAGGCTTACAGCTGCTATAGTATAAATGACGTGCTGCGGAGCAGGTGGCCCTGCCTAACAAGACTGTGAACAATACAGAGAAATGTGTCATGGGCCAGTTCGGTCTCATTATGCTTCGCTAACATGAGGAAAAGATAACAAAGATGATGGATTTGGGTGCAAAAGTATATGTTCGGTGGAGCATAAAACAGACTTTTCTTTAAATAAAGAGAGAAAGACTCCCCCCCCCCCCCCGAAAAAAATTCTATACCAGAATACTTTTCATCTCTCGGAAGGAGGAGAAAGCAAAGTGCTAGAAAAAATAAATGGGGGTTATATTAAGGAGGCAGGAGAAAGGAGAGGGGGACGGAGAATGTATGGAAGCTGACAAATTTGCAAGGGAAGGCACATTTGTAGGAGCAGGCGCAGATGTGAGTTTGCCAGTGTGTGGGAAAAGAAGACTCTCTGCTAATTCTGTGACAGCACGAGTGCGCTTGGTTCAACAGTCTGTTCTGAGCCCACCAGAGTGGGAAACCTCTCAGCAGCCGGCGGGGCCCAGAGAGAGCTGTGGGTAGGCAGTGGCAGACTGGGGAGGGCGAGCTGAAGGAGGGTCCACTCTACGGTGACGGAGCTCAGAGTCACCGTCCTCAGAGAGCAGTCCCCGGTCCCCTGCATCCATCACCGGGAGAGCCCGCTGACAATGAGACTCCAGGGGCCCCCTCCAGACACGGAATCGGGGGCTCCGGGGGCAGGGCCTGGGACTCTGCATTCTAACCAGCTCTCCATAGGATTCTTACCCACCGAGGTCTGACAACCAGTGCTGTCGCCATTGTCCCTCCTCTGCTGTTTGTGAGAGCAGGCCTCTGAATTAGCACTTCCTTATTTAAAAGATGGGACCGTGCCATGAAAGTAATGGGAGAATTCTTGAGCTTTTATTTAGGGGTACCTAAGTGATTGGGGGGGGACCATGTTGTGGCATGACACTGACACTCAACAAACAGTGGTTACGTGTCTACTATCTCAGGGCCTCGGTGAGACTATAGATATGTCCCTCCCCATGGCACTCTTCTAAGAGCCTTCAACATCTTGTCTCATTAATCCTCACAGCAACTTACGAGGTAGATATTCCCATTTTATAGACAAAGAAGCAAAGGCACAGAACGCTCACACAAATGACTTTGGAAATAGAAAGGAAGCTAAATGTGATAGACCGCCAACAGAGAGGCCGTATCTGAATCTGTTTGAATGAGCACGATGAGGGGAAGAAGGTGTTCAAGATGACTCTGTACAACATCAAGGTTGGCAGAGCCAGCGACCGGGCTAAAGGCAAAGGTCAGAAGCAAGGTTCCTGCGTGGTTTCTTTTGCTTTATTTTTTGGAGACCGGTTGTGTGAAGAGAGAGAAGTTGAGTCCTATGTGGGCTTGTCTGTTTGAGGTGTCTGCAAGACATCCGGGAACATATCACTGTGGGCCAGGACCGCACTGGGTGCTTCCTGATCACGGCCAGCCCTCCTCTGCCCCAGAACCCCGGGAGGGAGCGTGACTTCCATCCACCAGGCCAGAGATCGGAGCTTCAGGAAGACGAAACAACTCCACAGGACCATCCAGATTAAGATACAAAGTGGTAAGGCCAAGGCATGAACCCACATCAGCCCAACTCAAAATTTAGCTCTATACAAAAAGCCATTAGTTCCCAAACCTGACTGATCCTTAGCCCCCCAACTCCAGCCCATGAGGAATTTTTCAAATGCATATTCGCAGGCCATGCCCCAAAACTACTAAATCTGAATCAGATCTACCAATGCATTGGCATCTTTCCATTGAAGCTATCCAAGTGGTTGTAACAATCAAGCCGGTCTCAGGAGTCACTGCACTGGTCCACAGGCCTCTCTAATGTAGGAAATACTAGTCCAGGCCTTAGGAAAGAGCTCAGAGCTGGGCACATAAATCTAGGAACAACTTACCTAGAAAGGGAACATGAAATTGTGGAAGCAGCTGAGCTCACCAAGGGGAGACCACAAAAAGAAAAAGTAAGAGGCCCAGGACAGCAACCTGGTCAAAGTTCCCATAGAAGCAAGAAGAAACTAGAAGAAGCAGGGAAAAAATGGTAAGAGATAGGAGGGGACTTAATAGTAACTCTGTCCCAAAGCCAAGGGGCAAAAGAGTTCTGCAGAGGGGCATCTAACAATGTAAGATGCTGCAGGGAGAAGGGGGGAGAAGAGGGCCTGAATCACAACACTCATATTGGTTACATCCAGGGAGCAGAATGATAGCCTGGCCTATAAGCCAATGTGGGTTTGGTTTGGTTGGTTGTTTCAGGGGTTTTCTAATACCCCTTGGCCACCGTGCCCCCTCCCATTAGGTCAGTGGCCTTCACTGTCCCAGGGAAGGTATGACACGGTGGAAGGCAGAGAACAGGAGTCACACCATGGCTTCAGAGTTCAAGGAATGTAAGCCAGGGCACCGAGGACAGTCTGGATGACCACAGGAGGGCCACCTTGCCCCAAACAAAGATCCCAAGATGGTGAACCTGGGAGCATCAGCCAGGTAACAAAAATGAGTGAGACCCTGGGGTATGTCCTTGAAAGGGGGCCCATGTAATCTTCACCATGTCCCCATTCCCACAGCCCCAGCATGGCCAGGAGAGGTCCAGAGCTGCAGATCAAGAGACCCCATGCTGGGAACAAGAGACCACATGCCTGCGTGGATCAAAGACCAAGGCCCTTCCAGGAGGGACAAGGCCACTTCAACAGTGTGGATCAACCACACCAAGAGTAGCATGTCCCCTTGGCTCCATAATGCAGTGGTCCTTAGCTACAACTCCAGGGAAGGGGCTGAGAGCCCTGAACTTACAGAGGTGAGGTTTATGGCATCAGCCAACAGGAGTCACAAATCAGATAGGATGTTCAGTGATAGGAAAGCAAAAACAAGCTGCATTTCTTTCCCTCCTGAGTTTACCAACTGAGATCCATATCTTTTACTTTCTAGAGATGGGGACAGAACACAGAGAGCACGGAGCTGAAGAGAGAGCAAAAACAAACTGGCAGAAGTGGCAAATGCAGACTCTTCCTGAAAAAACATTTCAAACTTAAAATTTAAAAATTACATATTATTAAAGGAAGTTCAGGGATAGAGCAGAATTAGGGAAGATGTACCTATGTCTTTGTGTGTGTCCGTGTGTATGTCCGTGTATGTATGTCTATGTGTGCACATATGTGTTTCTGTGTATCTGTGTGTATATGTCTCTGTGTGTCTATGTGTCTATGTCTCTGTGTGTCTGTGTGTTTGTGTGTGTACATGTCTCTGTGTGCATCTGTCTGTGTACATTTCTATGTGAGTATCTGCATGTATGTGTCTGCGTGTGTATATGTCTGTGTGTCTGTGGGTGTATATGTCTGTGTGTCTGTGTCTGTATATGTATATGTCTGTGTGTCTGTGTGTGTATATGTCTGCGTGTCTGTGGGTGTATATGTCTGCGTGTCTGTGTGTGTATATGTCTGTCTGTGTGTGTATATGTCTGTCTGTGTGTGTATATGTCTGTGTGTCTGTGTGTATATGTCTGTGTGTCTGTGTGTGTATATGTCTGTGTGTCTGTGTGTGTATATGTCTGTCTGTGTCTGTATACGTCTGTGTGCCTGTGTCTGTATACGTCCGTGTGTCTGTGTGTGTATACGTCCGTGTGTCTGTGGGTGTATACGTCCGTGTGTCTGTGTCTGTATACGTCCGTGTGTCTGTGGGTGTATACGTCCGTGTGTCTGTGGGTGTACATGTCCGTGTGTCTGTGTGTGTATATGTCCGTGTGTCTGTGGGTGTATATGTCTGTCTGTGTACGTGTATCTGTGCGTGTATGTCTGCGTGTGTATCTGCATCTGTGTGTGTGTGTGTGTGTGTCTACATGTGTGTCTGGGTGTGTGTCTGTGTGTGTTTGGACTGGGGATAAAGGAAACATGAACACGCTTCCTTCACTTAGGCCAAGCTGTGGCTTGAAAGAGGTCAGAACTGCTCTAGCAACTAGAAACGCCTTTTCAACCTCGCACACTCTGTTCCGCATCCCCCAAATTCCTAGTGTAACGTCACAACAAAGTTCACTGGCTGTCCCCATCCCCTCTTTCCCTCCACCTATGTAACCTCCCCCCTCATTTGCAAGAAAGAAAATAGCAACATGCAACTGACACTGGGAGGTTTTGTGAGGCCCGGGCTTGCATGCTGGTGTTATTCTTTTTTAAAAATACAGCTTTATGGAGGTATAATTTACATACCATAAAAGTCACCCATTGTTAAGCATACGACTCAATGACTTTTAGTACAGTTATACAGCTGTGCATCCAGCTTCAGAACACCTCCATCACTCTGCAGTGGGATTTTAAAAATCCACTGTCCCTCCAGCAGTCTCTGCACCCGGCAACCTCCACTCCAGTTCCGGAGTAAGTCCAACACAACCCCTCATGGTCCCACCGGCCAGGCCACCGCCACCAAGTACGGGCTTCACAGACCCAGACAGCAGCCAGCCCAGGCTCCTCTCTCTGTGCAGCACCCCAGCCCCCTCCCCGTGCTGCTGCTAATCCCCCAGGGAGCTCAGCCCGGAGGGGCTGGGGCAGAGACTAAATGCAAACTCTCTACCCACCTTCCCCACTGCTTTTGCCTAGATCCCACCCAAAGCCTCCCTGTCTTCAGAATAAGACACAGATCCTTTTTTTTTTTTTTTTTTTAAGTTACAGATGAAGTGTGAAGGTGCCCAGGTTTCAGGAGGCCCATGCTGGGAGAGGGAGGTAGATACGCCGAGAAGGACAGCCCACGGAAGATGCTCCTGCTTTTCCAAGGGCCATTTGGGAGACACTTTGGCTTGTGTTTATTCTGACACAGTAAAGATTTCTTGCCTGTTAAGAGACAAGGTCACGCCTCAGAAGGCCTCGTGGACTGCAGGGAGTGCTCTGCCTGCCGACTCTGGCCATGTCCTCCCTTGGAGCTCCCGGGCCAGCTCTGGAACCTGTCCCTGACGCACAGCCCAAGCTGAGCCCTAAGGCGCTGCAGCCTGGCTCGCACCACACCACGTTACCCAATATGGAGCTGGGCCTAACTGTCCCAACTGGGGGACACAGTGGAGAAGTTTAAAATGCGCCTCAGATTCAGTTGCTGAGGTGGCTAAAGAAAATGTCGAAGGTTAAAAAGCAAAAGAATGACAGCGTGACGCCATCAGCAGCCAGCAATAAGGGAAAGGAGAACTTGCTAACCCTCCTGATTCTTTTGGGAACGATCTCATCAGACAGTCCAATCTCGCTAATTAGAGGAAGGTGCTGACGACGGGGAAAGAGGCGTTTGGTGGGAATCACATGAAAAGTTATGGTGTCTCTGCGGGGGAGGGGGAGAGAGACAGGATCTTCCTATGGCCTGTGGCAGAGGCACCCGGGACTGCCCTGATTTTGCCAACTGCATTCCAGAGCTCTTTTCCTCCCATGCCCAGACAGAGCAACGGCCTCTGTAATGACTTCACGCTCGGCCAAAAGTAAACACACTCCGCGCTTTTTCCATGGACAAATTCTCACCCCGAATTGCCAGCACTGGCTTCCCAACAACCCAGATGGAAAGCCGCCTTTCCCAAGAAAAGAAAACCTTTTCAACTAAATAATGCATCTTGGCTGCAAAAGGAAACTTTCCTAAAAGCTTCCTAGAAATTGTTTCTCATGCAGTGATACTATAGATCACCTGAGCAAACCTTACCAGTGGGACACAGTCACTTAAAGTAAATACAAAAATCATCCAAGAATAAAAGCTTGCTCCTGCAAACACCTGCACTTGCAACTTAAGCAGCACATTTTATAGCTCTCAAAATACACACACACACACACACACACACACAGAGCTCACCACCACCTAACTGGAATATTCTTTCTGAAAACAGGCTGTGATAAGACAGGTGCTGACTTGAATAAAGAGCAGCAGCACTTGAGATCTGAGCTTGGCAGCACCTCTGCGCGTGTCAAACGCACATCTCACTTCTCCCCACATTCCACCTTGAATCCATGTGATCCAAGCTCGGTCCTCCACCGAGGGAGAGAAGCAGAGAGAGACGGGATGGTGGACTTACCAGGTTGGAATTGGTGGCGTTGGAGTCATCTTCTGGAAAGGGAATATAGATCGCTAAGGCCACACAATTGGCAAAAATAGTCAGTAAAATAATTATTTCAAATGGTCTGAGGACGGGAGTTAAGGAAGTCAATGCCGCAGAAAGCACAAGTGAAACAAACATACATATATATATTTTTTTAAATGAATCAAAGATTCATAAGAATTTTGTTTAAACAATACATTCCAAGCCCCTTGTATTCTGAAAAGAAACATATGCCTTTTTAAGTGCTTCTAATGGGTCCCCGCCAAAATTTTTCCTAATATGTCAAAAGCAGTGGAGGCCAGTCGCGTGCCAGAGTAAACACAGATTTCTAAAAACTTTTTTCTTCTTCTTTTATTTATTTAGATTGCACTGGACTTCATTTTCCCCCATGTGTGCTTGGGGTGCCTCTACAGAGCAGGGCCTGCTCGAGTCAGGACAGGCCGTCCCCCAGAAACTCCTTCTCTCGTGGTTTCCACGCTGCCTCCCGGGGGACTTGAGCTGGGGGCGGGAGAGGTGAGACCGATTTAAGGCAGACTTGACGTCAAGATTTTTCATTGAAATTTGGAGATTTACTTTTGATCTTTTAATCTGAAGTTTAGAGTGGTTATTGTTTTTTTCTTCTACTTTATTTCCTGACACCTTCCACAGAACCTGACGATGGCTGGGGGCTCTGGACCCTCAAAAGCATGGCAGCCTGTGTACTGTGCCTTCAGGGCAGGGCAACCATCTTTCCTCCAAGGCACAGCTCCATGTGGAATACCTTAACCCTCTTCAGTCTGTGGAGGCCCTGCCTTCAGTGGGCAAGGCTTCCGTTCTAGGGCCTCCTGACTTGGGCTGGTGTGTACTGGGATCTAGAGGGATAAGCCAGCTTCACTCACCAGCAGCAGTGCACTCAGTGAGGCTCTTGTGCCCAGATTTCTTTATCAAAATATCAGGCAGAACACATTCTCCAGAGAAAAAGGAGTTAATATGATAATGGTCCTTCTACTCTGCACCTACAACTAAAGGCCAGAAAGGAGAAGCTTCAGAGGAAGGCCAGTTTATGCTCTTTGGGCCCCAGCTTCCCCTGGTTCCCCAACACTGCCAAGTTTTCATCCTCATCCGAGGAGCCTGACAAGATGAGGAAGGGAAAGAGGATGGAAATCCCTGGAAGAAGGGACCAACTTCCTCTCCCAGGGAAACCTGTACTCACCAAGTTAATGAATTGAAGCAGGAAGAGAGACCTTAGAGATCATCTCATCCAAACCTCTGAGGCCCAGAGAGCCTAAGAAACTTTCCCAAGAGCCCATGGCAGGTACTTCCCATCAAGACTAGAACCCAGATTCCCTGAGCGCAGAGTCCAGTGTTCATCCCACTGCCATGAATGGCCTCTGACCTGTGTTAAGGACCTAGGAGACATCTTAGTCATGGCTTTAGCTGGTGTGCTGGTCATGGATCCCCCTCGGTCCCACAGGCATAGACGAGGGTCCATTTACCAGCACACCTCATGAAGCCTGTCATTTTCTGTGTGTGCCTTGATATCAAGACGATGACATGCAGTCTAACCCCCAACTTGACAGATACAGAAAACAAAACCACCTCTCCCAGGTTCCAAGCTGACAAGTAGCAGGGCCAGGCCCAGACCTGGACCTACTGACTCATCTGCTCCGATATGCTGCGGTGCCCCCTGAGTTGGCCAAGGAACCAGGGATGGCACTGGTGGTGTTGATGACAGGGACGGCAGCAGGCAGGACAGTGGCTGACACCATGCGCTTACTCTGTGCCGGGCTCTGCTCTAACTGCTCCGCACGAACACCCGAATGAGTGCACAGTTATCGTCCCCATTTCTAACTGAGGAGGCAGAGAGGTGAAATGTTAACTTGCCCAACGTCACACAGCTTGTGGTAGGATGGGATTCAAACTCAGGAAGTCCGGTTCCAAAGTCGGAGTTTGTAAGGACTACTTACTCTGCGCTGATCCCTATGCTGACCTATCCTGAAGTTACCCTAAAGTGTTTTTAGAAAGTTCATACTTTAGACCTCCTACCACAAAACCCCTTCCCTCCTAGCCCTTTCCCACCTGCTTAGGAAAGTCCCATTCAGCCCAGGGGCTGGTCAGTTTCATTCCCATCGTCTGATCCCTTGTGCCACGCTCCCCCCCCCACCAGGGCTACAGCACTTCAGTTAACCGAGTCAGACCTCAGGCACCTGTCCTCAAACATCAACTCGTTCCTTCCACCAAAGTGGGTGGCGGCTAAGCTTGGGATGTTTCTTACACTATCACTTCTACATCCTCCCCCAATCCAGGCTATCCATCCATCATCTTATGCTAAAAGTCCCTGGCTACTGTGGAGACGATAATGTATAAAGAAACCGATCAGGCAGGTAAGAAAAGCCACGAGTGGAAGGTGGAGGAGACGCCAGGTAAGACCTGGAAACATACTGTGTCACCCTGTGACAGCCAGATCATTTTTTAAACTGTCTCTCCTTCTTAATGACAGCATCAGATTCCACTCTTTCAAGGAACACTGACGAGCGAGTACACCAGACCATCTCCTGACCCGTCCAACTACCCTTCCAAGGCAGTCTGGGAATGCCATCCGACTAGCAGTGCGGAGACCGGGCCTGCTTCCTTTCCTGCGTGGGGGAGGACCCATTCCGCCAGGTGGGCTGGCTGCAGCACCCCTCTGCCCAACCAGGGAAGCGGCTGAGCTCCACAGGTGGCCCTGGGTCATGGCCTGGCTAACACTGCTGCTGACTCGGTCAACGGTCTTTACACGAGTCCCTACCTCGGGCCTCCTGTGGCTCTGTGACCAGTTTCCATGGGCAGCACACCAGACGGTGCCATTACAAAGCCCCGCTCTTCCACACTCCCCCTCCTGCCCTGTGTGCTGCTATCTCCCCTCTTCCCTTCCTCCCAGGCTAGTACGTCACCTGGCACTTCATTCTGCCCACAGTGCTGCCTGTCAGGGAGCTGTCCATCCCAGGGAGGGAAGACAGACTTGATGAAGTCAACTCGTCCTCACCAAACACGTCCCCTGACGTGTTTTTCTGAGCATGCTTCCACAGGCATAGACTCCGCAGCCCTCGCTAATACTTTGGTTACTGCCCACTAAAGATGAGGAAACGGAAGCTCTGGTGATTCCGATGACTTGTGACCCCTCAGAATACAGGTGGCAGCACCATGATGGGGCGTGGTAGTTCAGGCCCCAGATCCAGGTCCCTGCGTGTCCCAGTGGGCTGGCTGGCGTCCCCTGAACGCCTACCGTAGTATGTCTCCTCTACACTACGGGTGCATGGGGAGCGGGACGCACATGGACTGGGGACTTGGGGAACCTGGATTTGAAACCCAGCTCTATCAGCTATAGGCTGTGTGATCTGGGTAAGATCTTCAGCTTCTCCAGGCCTCAGTGCCCTCCCCTTTGGGGGAGCCTGACCCACATGGCCCCCAGCTCTCCCACTGCATGGTTCTGATGGAGCTGTTATGACAGCAGCATGCTGGGGCTGCCCAGAGCCGAGCCTCTCACCCAGTCCTCCAGGAACGGGAAGCACGCTTGGCCACTCAGGACAGATAGCCAGCTCTCCAGCCGCCACTCAGCTTACGCTGCCTTCTCTTAAAGTTACTTTCTGAGTTGAGGGGCCCAAACATTTATAGAACTGACACGTCTTGCTAAACAGAAGCTCTTCCCTCCCGAGCCATCTTCTTTTGCCTTTCAACCACTACCTACTAAGGCTTCTCAATCTTTCTGTGGAAACTCATGAATGACATGGAACCCTCCTATCCTGAGCCCCAGGAGACATGGTAGGAGACGTGGTAGCCCTGCCTGAATGAATTCTTATTATGAAAATGCCCAACACTAAGTACCAGAGTTCACCTGTCTGTCACTAATATATGACCACGTGGGGCTCAATGTCATCACTGGGCAAAGTCAGGGGTGGACCTACTCATCTTGAAGCTCCTTTCAATCTCCACCACCCCACAATTCCCATGACGTTAAGGGGCCTGTAATTCCACAGTGAGAGCCTGACCCTCCAAAGCCATTTTCTCTGAAGGGCCCACTCACTGGGTTCTATGCATACAATGTGGGTCTGTGTTTAAAACTCCCAGCCAGCGTTCTCCACTTTGGCTGCACACGAGAATCACCTGGAGAACTTTCACATATGCCTGCGTGGGGCTCAGGCACCTGTATTTTGTTACAACTTTCCAGGCGATGCCAATGTGCAGCCAAGTTTGAGAACCACGAGCCAGGGTGGGTCACTGACCACTACCCTCTCGTACATCTCGGGCTTCCTCCTCCTAGAGAGAGTGGAGGTCATGAAACTACACCAGTGCCATGACACGGGAGGCAAAGAAGGCTATGGGGTATGTAACCACTGTTCACCCAACACACCAGCGGATTCCCTGGACAGGCTCGGCTAGGTGAGATGATACAACCTCTCAGGATCGCTTTCTCAAATGCTGCTCATGGTATGAAAAAGATATATGAAAAAAAAGACCCTGCTTGTTACTCCAGCAGATTCCTGGGCCCTATCCCCAGACATTCTGAGTCATTGAGTCTCGGGTAGCGCCTAAAACTCTGCATTTACATAGCGCCCCAGTGATGAAGATGCAGTGGGTCTGGGAGCGAGCCTGGGGCCAGCCCCACCCGGGGTCCCGGGGGGCACCCCGCCCAAGCCAGAGCGCAAAGGATATTTCCATTCGACGATGCTGATGCACGCCCTCCGGATGGGGTTCTTCAGAGTCAGGCAGAGCAGGGCACGGGGCGGGCGCGTGGCCGTCGTGCTGCCCTGCTTCTTGGGTTTCCCGTACTGCTGCCGCTTCCGCTGTGTGGAGCTGACCGTGGAGATGGTCGCGTTGCCAGCACTCCCCATCAGCTTGGCCTGCCGGGCCGCGTCGATGGCCGCCTGCCAGGACAAGGCCGCCCCCGGTGTAGGGATGTGCTCAGGAGCGAGCCCTGCAGCAGCATTGGCATTCATGTTGGCATGAGCGGGGCGCGGGCTCCCATAGTTGGAACCTGCAGGAGGAGAGGACAGAGGACGGCAGTTACTAGGGAGAAAGCAGGAGAGCTAGGAAAAGGAACCCAGACTCGCGATTTTTTTTTAAATCTTATTTCAAACTATTGCAGCAAGAGCCTGGGAGGTGGCGCATGAAAACATGGGTGTGTGCTGCTGAGCAAAAAGAGTCAGGGAAACTGTTCTTGTCCCAGTTCGGCTATGTGACCCTGGACATGTCGCTCCTCCTCTCCAATCTCACCGACTCATCTTAGGCAACCAGACATGAGATGTGTGCATTACAGCATACACGCATGGCACATGTATGGACCTGGAAACACAGAGCAAGTGAGAAAAGGAGGACACAGAAAACCGTACATATGCAACGTCATATACGTCACTTACATTTGTAAGAACACATACAAATAAAGGACACGCATAAAATATAATAGAATGGTTGTTTAAGGAAAGCGAAGAGGGAAAAAGGAACGTAGGATATGGGAATAAAAGGGAAGAGTGAATGAATGAATAAATGAATGGAGAGAGAATCATTGCATGAATCAATGATGACAAATGCACAATGAATCGAAGAGTGTAATTCACTCAAGTCTCTGTACCCAAGTTCCAAAACCAAAAATAGTATAATGAAAGGAAGGCATTGGACCAAAGTTAGGTCACATCCAGGTACCTCAAACCCATCTGAGCAATGAGTGTTGACTGGATAGGAGGGGGTCGGGGGCTGTGATGGTTTTACGTTATGTCAGCAAATCCTTTGACATCCCTCCCATTAAGAAAGAGGATCTATGTCCCTTCCTCCTGAAATGGGGTTGGTCTTTGGTGACCATTTTGACCAAAAAGTACATAAGAAATGACAGTATGTGCATGCCCTGAGGCTGCCATGGGGTGAGGAAGCCCATACTAGCCAACACGGAGAGCCCATGAGCAGGGAGAGACTGCAAGACAGCCCCCAGCTGCTCCACCCACCATCTGACTGCACCCTCATGTGAAAGCCCAAGCAATTCCTGACCCCTAGAAACTGTGGGAGGCAGCCAGGTGCTTGCTACTATAAACCACTTTGTTTTGGGGTGATTCATTACATAGCGTTTGATATCCAGGAAAGGGAGCTGTGTATGGCAGGGATTGACAGGGTGGGGTAGAGGGACACAGGGAGGAAACCTGCGCAGGAACCAGTGAAATCCAGAGTAGAGGCATCCACATTTCTCTGGTATAAAGGCAAATGAAGCCTTCAAGACTGCCCCTAAGACACTATGCATACTTGGTGGGCACTCCTCCATCTGATCAGCTGGATGCCTGACTCTAGAATCCTACAAGGTTTACCCAGGATCAGCTCAGCCTGGGCCCAGACCTGAATGCCCCAGAACAGATGCATGGCCTTGAGACTTGTCACCTGGTTCGGTGCCATGGGATCAAGGGAAGCAGCAGAGAATGGGGTGATAGTGTGGGCAGTGAGCCTGGCATCTGATGCCAAATCAGTTGCCCAGAGAACCGTGGCTGGAACAGCCAGACCAGTTGCACATATGTAGCTTCCAAGGGCCCTCCCCTCTTCTCAGTGTACACACAGCTCTCCCAGGGAAGCTGCTGGGCCCAGAACAAACTGCCCCTTCCCTCTCCTCGCTGCAACTCACTAGTATTCAGATGAACACTTGGCACCTCTCCCAGCCACCCCTCCCTACTCTTATCTTGGATTGATCCTTCTATGTTTGACCTTCAAGATGACTTTTGCTCCCAGTGTGACTTGCTATCTAGACCCTATCGCCTCCACCACCAGCCCTGTTGCCCTCAGCGCCGCCCCCCTCCCCCAGGGGATAAGCAATAACCTGGCTTAGCCTGACAGAACGCAGAGACACTCTGTCCTAGAGATGGACCTTAACAACCTCATCGGGCTCCTGATCTAGCCAGACCCTGAGCTTTCTGGTTATATTACTTAAGTAACTTAGCTTAGGCTAACTCAAATTGGGTTTCTGTCCTTTGCAACCAGAAAAGACCTGACGAATATGCTTGTTCAATGCTACAAAGCTTGTACCTGTCTGGGCTGTCATTTCTGCTGAATTCCAAAATCTACGTCCTTTCTGTCATCACACCCATGACAGCCAATAAATAAGTTTCTACTCTTCCACCAATTGATTGACACGACTGCCCAAAATGCTGGACCCAAAGGATTCTGAGACTTCTCCGCGTACAAGAGGAAAAGTATGTCATGATAGATTAGTGATGTCTGCCACGGGTACAAACAGTAGGGAATGGTATCACAGATGCCACGAATTTACCAGCCCTATGTGATACCAAGATGAGCACGTCAGGTCTTCTTTAGTACCGGCTGGCCCACTGCCTTCCTGTCCCCTGACAGTTGTCTCCTGCACTATTACCATCTGGTCCCTGTAGCATTAGGGCCCTGCGCCCACTCCCCAGGGCCTGGAAAATTGCCTCTGTGCTATACTCAATTCATGGCTATATTCTCAACGTGACACGGGCTCCTGTATCACCATCTACTCCATTCACCCCCCTCCTTTCCTCTGCTCCAGCTGGTCCAGGCAGCTGCCACACCCCTGGGGGTAAAGTGTTTTACCCAGAATGTCAGGATCATGGAGAACCCAACACTTCCTATGAGAAGTCCTCTCTCTCACATACCTTGCCATTGTCCTCCCTGCACTCACTGTATGGATCCTAAGCATAAAGCTAGGAAGACCCCGATATGACTGGGGCCTTCGCTTTTCTTATGATACCCCAGAGGAAGGAATTAGAAGGCAGTATCTGAATTAATAAAGGCACCCGGAGCATCAGAACTGCTTCAGTAACCAGCAAGCATTCGTATCTCCATTTAACACATAAGAAAACAAAGGAGTGTATGACTCATTAAAGGTCACAAAGTGAGACAATGAAAGATTTCTGCAGCACGCACAGGACTCGCGGTTCACTGCTAAACTATACTCCACCTCCTCAGAACCCACCATGCGCCCCACATGCATACACACGTGTGTGCTCATGTCCACGGCCACAAGCAAAGCATACGTCTCCTACTGGGTTGACGGGCCTTGAGGTTGAAGGGGCTGCTGCATTTCTGACCTAAGAACATCCTTTACGTTTGGCATAATCTTCACAGGAAGGAGTCCACTGTGTGAACAGCCTCTCCAGTAACCCTCAGGGCAGCCCTGGGATGAATGAAAGTGGAAGGTGTCCCCGTTTCTATGGGCTGCGTTGGAGTGACCAGTAACCAGTGGCCTAATCTCATGTCTTACTGGGTTTGCTGGGAGCACTGGAACTCTCATTTTGTCCATTCAATCTGTGATCTATAATTTTTCCTTCCTAGACTCCCTCCCTGCTCAGCACGGACAACACTTAATCAACTCTATTTTAGTTCCTAGACTAACTTCTCTTCCCGCACGTACATAAAAGCAGCCTATGTCTTCAGCACCGTCAGCCCCTCCAGACCCCAAATCTCTTCTCACAACAAGCCTACAGCACCTCACACCTTCTTGCAGACTACTGTCTTCAAACTCCAATCTTTGTACCCATTCCCGAGCACTGTCTTCATCCTCCTCTCTCCTACCACTTGCCAGTTCCAAAAACCGAGCCATCCATTTAGACAATGCTTCGGAAGAAGGCAGGAAGCACCGGCATGAGAACACATCCATGGCCTCAGAAAGGCTGTGTGAGGGGTGTGTCCTTTGCACCCTGAGGTGGTGACATGGAGAGCAAGGTGACCAGGGCTCCACAGAGCCAAGATGTGGTTCTGAAAGCCAGGTCCTGGCAGGCTGACTTCTGAGCCACTCTGCACCATGGGTGACCTTCTTTATGTTCCCAGAGCACAAGGACCTCTCTGGAGCACTCCATCTGGAGAAAGCACATACAAAGAAGCCCATGGGGAAAAATGGAATGTCAACCTCTCCCTAGCCAAAGAACAAAAAAACAACCTCCATTAATTTGGTCCTGGAAGCTCTGAGCACTGCTACAGCCCTGTGACCTGACTAAGGGCACCGCCATGGTAAACACAGAGCCACACACGGGCGAGACAGGTGCAGCCCCTCCAGGTTAGCCTCCCACTGGGGCTATGCTTCAGGGCCCAGCTTAGCCTCCCCTTTTCCCAGCAATCTCCCCCCATCCCCTGGGATGGCTCCCTACCCAGACCTGAGGCTCTCTTAGTATCTCCAGGTCCCACTCAGGAAGGGGGCACCACTATCCAAGAATCCCAGGAATGGAAAATCACCACCTTCGGCTGAACACTTTTGAACCCAGAGCAGTGCCGTAGAGGAAGGGCAAGCGGCCTTGTGTCCCTGATGGCTTTTGTTAGCATGAAATAACCACCCAATGCAAAGAGACCAATTTTCAAATTATAAAGCTGATTCAAAGCTCTGTCTCCTGGCTGCCAGCTGAAAAGATGCCACCGTTTAAGCCTGCTCTGGCTCCTGCCTTACTAAACTATTTTTACTGGTGTTCTTGTCCCTGAATGAGCCCCAGAGCAGCGGCTCAGCAGATCAGGCCACATACAAACAGGTGGATGCCCACAGCGGCGACCTCGCCCTCACAAGAAGAAAATGATTCCCATTTGTCAAATGGCCCAGCTCCCCTGACTTCAGAGAGCAGCTCCCTTCTCCCGCACACAGGGGCTGCTGCTTCTCCAAGGGACCAGGACGAGGGCAAGACCCCTGCACAGACTGGTCGGCCACAGGTCCATCTGCTCTGCAAGGTCCTAGGAAAGAGTCCAAGTCCGGAGGCGGTGGCTTATGCTTCCTTGGTATCCCCATGAGTGAGGTGTGGAGCTGGGGACCTGGAAGGTGTTCGGTGATGGAAAAGTGGATTTCATTTTCCCTTTAATCCATCTCCATCCATGCACCTGATTCAGGGCCTTACTGCAGAAGACGTTCACTATCTACTTGCTAACAACAGCAATATGATGATGTCATGATAAAGATGAAGGCGGATAACAGTTAAACACTAGAAACTGATGGAGTCAGCCCATCTATGCCCTAAAGCATGGGCTTCTTCAGGCTCTACAACTTATTTCTGGGATAGGGTTGTCGGGGAGATTTCTGAAGGAAGAGGTTGTGAGCCATGACTTCCTTCTCCCCCACCACTCCCTAATCCAGGTCTCCACCCGTTTCTTGCCCAGAATGCTGCAGTAGCCCCCTGACATTTCTCTCTCTCTCCTTGCCTGTCCCCAATCCAATCTCCATGCAGCAGCCAGAGTGACCTTTTAGAAACAGAAATCATAAATCAGGTCCTGTCATTCTCCTAGATAAATCTCTTCAAAATCTGGACTCGTTGCCATGACTTATGAAGCCCACATAGGCTGGCCCCGGCCACTTCTCTGAGCTCATCTCATTCCCCTCTCAGCCTGGTCCAATGCAATCCTCACATATGGGACTCATTTCACTCCTCCGAAATGCTCACTTCTTAAATGCTGCAGTACCTTTGCACATACTTAGAATGTTATTCCCTCTGCTTTTGGCTTAGTGAGTCCTTCTCTCACCTCAGGTTTGGGCTTAAATAATTCCTTCTTAAAACCCCTAACCTGGATCCTCTAATGTAAATATGCAGAGTTCAAAGACTGGCTGCCAATGGGCTCCCCATCTCCCTGCCTCCATACTACCCTTGAATAGAGATGCCCAAACTCCCAGCACGATAAAGAGATCCCCAATTAGCCATGTGTGTGGAGGAAAGTACAGTGCTGCAGATGAACTTGGACAGCACAACCTCCCTCTTAGCCTTAGCACCTTCATCTGGGCACAAGGGAGGTCACTGCTAAAGACGAGACTTTGTACCCACAACTGCAACCCAAATCGATTTATGGAGAGCAAGAAGCAGCAGTTCACACTAGGCAGGGAGAGAACTGAAAATACATTTCCTCCTAACGTCCTAACCACTCTCTCACTTAGCAATCTCTCCAGCGCAAAGGAAATGCTTTCTCTCAGGCCAGGGTGTCACCTGAGACCTTTGCAGAAGCCCATTTCACTTCTGCTGTCTGTAATCTCACTGTGGTGACCAGGGGCCTCCATTCTCTTTTACAGTGTAGCAGCCAACCTGAAACAGAAACTGTGCTTTGCCCATTAAAGGCCAAATGACTAGAAAGCAGGAGGCCATTAATCTTCTCTATCCAGAGTGTTACAGAGATAGTTGGGAAACTCGAACAGGGAAGATTCTCTCTCCTGGTCTTAAGATACCCGAGGCCCTGTCTGTCTTAAGCCCAGTGGTGCCCATGCAGAGAAGGATCAGCTCTGGCTCAACCCCATGCGGCAGATGGGGTAGACCAGTAGACTAACTCAGCAGCTCTTCCAACCTCCTTCTGCTGTGCCTGCCTGTCCTGCAGATGCCAAAGAGCTAAAAACTCTAATTTCCAACCTTCCTCATAGCTGAACTTCCTGATGTGGCTATGGAGTTTGGCCAACCCAAGTGAATGAAACTAAGTCTGGTGGGGAGAGCATCTATTTCACTGCTACAAGGCCGGCAAGGCTCTGGCAATGCTTTCCCGATGAGTGGAACGTGGATAAGCGGGTGTGAGCCTGGAGCCAGCTCTTGGGCTTCCAGATTCCCCAGCTTCCTAATTATACCAGAGTCTCGGTCCCCTTGGTGGGCCAGCTCTGCAGCCTTATTCCGGGAGTCATTCCTAGAGGCCCGACCCAGAGCCTGCTCTCCCAACCCTTCCAGTGATTTTGCAAGCTGGATTCCTGTATTAACTATGTTTCCTCTCAAAAAGACTATGGCAGTGTCTACTGTAGGTCTGAACTCTGACTGAGACACATGGTCTATAGCCTTGCTGTCTAAAAGAACACCTACAGTGATGAAAATGTTCTATTCATTCTTCAATGCCCAATATGGTAGCCACCAGCCATTACTGACTCTTAAGCACTTGAAATGTAGCAAGTGCAACTACAGAACTACATTTTAAATTTTATTTAATTTCAATTAATTTACATATAAATAGCTACAGATGGCTAGTGGCTATCATACAGGATAGCACAGGCCTACATTAAGAGGAAGTCCTAATGGAAAAAGCATAATTTGTGATGGAACTTTTCAAAAAAGCAATCAAGAACCGATTCAGATGCTGATAGGTGGGTGGATTTTCTGATCAGGAAATAACCCACCCTATGCAAAAAGGCATGTGTTCAAAGCACAAGAGAGTCTGAGACCCAACAAACAACATTAGAAACAAAAAGTCATTTTTCAGTGGCTAATCCTCTTGACAAATGAACAGAAACTAATGATCCCAAGGGGCAGGTGGGGAAGCTGAATCTTCCCCCCAACCTGAGTGGGTCCTAAGAGATCCCCAGGACATCCCAGCTGACGTGGAACCCTCTCCCCAGACCAAGCACCCAAAGGGTCTTTGCAGTGTGTCACATCTGCTGCCTCTACCTCTCACTGGAGCCATTTCACACTCTTGTCAACAGCATTCTCGTCCACTCTTCCCTCACCCTTCTACAAACACTGATCATGAGAGATGCAGATGCTGAGAACAGACCCTTGGCCACAGCAGTCAAACCTGCTCTGAAACAAAGACAGGGACCCAAGGATATCTGTGGCCATCCCCCTGACTAAATCATTCAGTGACTAAATCACTGCCTTAAATAAAACCATGTCTTTCCTGTTCTACATCCCACTCCTCTCTAATGACAAGGCCAAAGCAAAGAACCTGGAGTATTTCAGAAGCCCAAGCTGACAGGAAGAGTGGTCAAGCTACTGTCGTTCACACCTTCTAGTGATCCAGCAAACTAAATCTTTTCTCTGTTCTTCACAGGGCAGCTAGTCACAAGGAGAGAAAGAAAGGAAAAGGAATCCTCCAAGGGACTCCCACGGAAAGAAATAGATGCAGTCCTGACTGAGGTCAGATACCAGCTAGAAAAACGGAAAGCCTTCTGGATGCCGATGTCTGGGGACAGGCAGGAAGAGTGCCACAAGCCTGGCACAACATTGAGAAGACCAAACACTGGCTCCTTGTCTCCTTGGCAATGACTAATGAGTGCCTGAGAGGGGTTACACTCTGGTATGTGGGCCCTTCTTCTATTCTCCCAGTGATCCGTAAGCTCCTTGAGAGCAGGACCCAGCTTTGTGGCCTCAGAAACGCGGCAGACTGTCACCTAGTAGGTGCTCAAAACACATTTGCCACGTGGAAGTTCTTTTGCAGAATTTTTATTTGGCCTTCAGAGACTTCTATACAGAAGTTTACAGAGATGATGTTATTCAATTATTTTAGATTAGAATGTCATATATGTGTGTTTCTTTCTTTCTTTAGAGAGAAAGGGAGTGCACAAGTGGAGGGGCAGAGAGAGAGGGAAAGAACCTTAAGCAGACACCCTGCTGAGTGCGGAGGCCGACGGGGGGCTCGATCCCACAATCCTGAGATCATGACCTGAGCGAAAATCAGGAGTCAGACGCTTAACTGACTGAGCCCCTTCTGTATTTATTTCATATGTTAGGTGAATATTTGTTTCTTATCCCCCATCAGAAGGGAAACCCCAGGAAGCAGGCACCTTTGTCTATTTTGTCTGGACCCCAGAGTCCAGAACAGCCTGGAGTATGGTGTGTGTCCAACAAAAATGTGTTGAATGAATGAGTGAATATCTCAAAGTGTAATTGTCCCATTACATTTTTTTCCCATGACATTTTTAATTACTTCAACTGCTGCCCCAAGATATAGAGGGTTTTGCTGCTTTGGCCCCATTTTATTGGTAGGAAAACAGAGACCTGGAGTCTCTGCACCTCTCCCAATCACCAGAACGAGAACATATGAGGCAGCGCCATCTTGGAAGGACAGCTTTTAGTGTATTCAGTGGTCCCAACCTCCTTCCTTCTCACCACCTGGGAGGATGGGGCGACAGGAAGACTCACTTGGCTAATCCTCAACTGCCCACATACTGCACCCAGTGAAGTGGGCAGAGCACCCTTGGGAAACAGCAGTAATTCCTGACTCCATTCTCTGTCTGTGAATGCCCAGCCACACTGCCACAGAGGAATGGCATATGGCAGCGCAGCCCTGCTGAGGCTCAGAGCTCACAGACTCAGACCCTCCAGGCCAGGAGAGGTTCTGTTCTACGGGAGAGAAGGTCTGATTGTGCCTGGAGCCTCTTCAGCCCTGCTGGGGGCAAGGGAAGCTGAACTCCAGAACGCTGCCCAGCTGGAAGCATGCGCTGATCAGCCCTGTAGGGAAAGCAATTTAGCACTCCTAATGAGAGTCTTTAAGGAATTCAATCATTCCACTACCCTTCTCAGAAGCTACCCAAGACTCCAGCAAAGCAACGTACCCGGTTATTCACCACAGTGTAAATTATACCAACACCAAATTGAAAATCACCTATAAGCCCATCACAGGGGGACTGGCCTATGCACATCCACATAATAGAATTTTAGAAGCCATAAAAATTATGTTTTGAAAAACAATATAGAAAAAAATTTCACATGATATTAAGCAACAGAAACAGGGCCCAAAAATGTATGTACTGGACTTTAAAAATTGGACCCCAATTTTTATTTTATTTTTATTTTTTTAAGATTTTATTTATTTATTTGACAGAGAGAGACACAACAAGAGAGGGAACACAAGCAGGGGGAGTGGGAGAGGGAGAAGCAGGCTTCCCGCTGAGCAGGGAGCTGGATGCGGGGCTCGATCCCAGGACCCTGGGATCATGACCTGAGCTGAAGGCAGACGCTTAATGACTGAGCCACCCAGGTGCCCCGGGCCCCAATTTTTAAAAAGACACTTATTTTTCCATGGAAGAAAGACTAGAAGGGAACACATAGAAATATTCCTAGTGGTTCAACTACACTTCAATCTTTTAAAAAGTCATCTTTCTAGATCAAGAGCATGAAAAAAGGATTTAAGAGCTCTATTGTTTTTACTAAACTTGAAAGGAAAGCACACTTATTGTTGAAAAACAGAAAAGTCCAACAATTTAAAAATGTGTATCTTAGAAAGTCCTCTACCTCAGAAAAAGCACCATTAATAGACTTATGTGTCTATCTAGATCTTTTTAAAATTTTTTTAGAGAGGGGCAGAGGGAGAAGGAGAGAGAATCTTTTTTTTTTTTAAGAGTTTATTTGAGAGAGAGAGACAGTGACAGAGATAATGAGAGAGAGCACACAGGTGGGAAGGAGAGGTAGAAGCAGGCTCCCCGCTGAGCGGGGAGCAGGATGCAGGGCTTGATCCCAGGACCCCAGGATCATGACCTGAGTTGAAGGCAGACACATAACCCACTGAGCCACCCAGGTGCCCTGAGTCTATCTAGATTTTTGTCCTGTAAATGGCTAGAATAAAAATTTATAAAAATGGTAGGAAGGAAGGAAGGAAGGAAGGAAGACTAGTGGTTATCTTCAGGTAGCCACATTTATTTGCAGAGAGGCAGTTTAGCCTAGAACTCAGGGCCATGGACTTGGAAACCAGGCAGTCTAGATGCAAATTCTAGTTCTGCTAGTCACTATTTGTGTTCTGCTGGAACGGTCACCTCACCTCTCTATACCCAAGATTCCTTATTTGTAAAATAGAAATCATAACATTGCCTATCACATGGCATCGTTATGATGATCAAATGAGTTCATAAATATAAAACTCTCAGAATAGTTCTGAGAGTAAGAGCCTTGTAAGAACTAGCTCTTTTTGAAATTATTATATTTTCCAAATTCTGTACAGTAAATAATTCCTTGGTGATCAGAAAGAAAAAAAGTTATGGTTTTGGTTTATCATTTAAGTATACTTCCAAAATACCGTAGCCAAACTGGTATCAGATTCTTGTCAAGCTGTTGCCAGACCCATTCTGAGGGGGTTGGGGGGAGGGGTATGCACTCAGACCCCACCTGGCAAACAGGCCGCCCACCTTCCTAGCCTGCCTGGAGCCTCCTCCTCCTGATCCCCAGCACCACAGGAAAACACAAGCATCTGCCTGCAGCCACAGATAAACAAGGAGTCCCATGAAAACTCAACATGCACCTTTGTGCAGCCCTCTGCTGCCTCGAACCTAAGCTCGGGACAAAGGATAATTGCACCCCTAGGTCTCCAGCTGCAGCGCTCTGTAAACAAAGGTATCTAGGTTTAGGATACAGTGAAATGGTTGATTGGAAAATTAGCCAACCTACATATATGGGCAAGATGCTTTCTTTTTTCATGTCATCTTGATTCGTAACAACAATTCCATTAAATATCAACTGGGCCCCAGAAGGTATGAACAGGTATGTGCAGGTCCTAGAGAAAGACAGCAGGACCACTGGGTTTGGGTCCCGGTCTGAGGGGTACCATCCGTATCAGCACCAGTCCTTCGAAGAAGCTGCAGGGGATTTCCTCCGGCTGGAGCACAACCTCCCAGCATCAGAGGCCAGGCCGCTGACCCTGTGACTGTCACTCCCACCACCAGCCACACTGCTGAGCACCAAGTGATACACACTTCTCAGGTTACTCATCTGTAAAATACAGATAAGAATACATTCCTCACAGGACAATCGTAAAGACTAAATGAGATTAGGTCGATGAAAGTACTCCCAAATATAAAGACACTTAATAAGAATCCTTCCGCAGATGTCCACATATAAAGCTTCAAGGCACCAAAGAATACCTCATTACCAATGAAGTAAAATAAAATATGAAAGCTGTTTTATAAAAAAAAAAAAAAATCTTTTTCCCAGAAGCACACCCTCCATGTTAAGCAACCATCTCGTAAAAACTGTTATATCTCACACACAAATTTAATTGTGTCAATTTGTGAAAAAGTGCATCTATCCAGAGAATTCAGAATACAGAAGATTCCAGAGATCCTTGAAAACAGTGATTCATTTTCCAAGGAACCCCTCTTGGTGAAAGGCTCTGAAGTTCTTTTTCCATTAGCTGTGGGATTGCACTGTGTGCATGTGTGCGGGGGGGGGGGGGGACTGCACATATTTACACACTAAAAACATAATACACACAAACACACCCATACACAGCCCATTTGTCCTACTCCTGATGTCTCTAATTCTCATTAAGGTGGGACAAAAGAAAGACATTAGCTTATTCCTCTGCACTCCCAGGCTACTTAATAACAATGCTTTGTATAAAGCATAATGCTTCTTTCATTTGGAAAAGTCAAAGCCATTTATCTCATTAATCCCCACAAAACCACTGCCAGAGAGCAGGCAGACAAGAAGGTGGAAGGCAACGAAAAAATAAGCAAGTCCCCCCAAGCCTGCTGTTCCTTGGTAAATATTAAGCTTCAAAGAGCTATGAGGCCATCTCGACTGTTTCCCGAGTTTGGTGAGAGAAGAACCAGACCAGAAGTCAAGAGAGCCGAATTCCAGTCCCCTCTTCAACACCCATTTGTTCTGTGCGAGTCAGACACATCACTTTCCTTCTTTGGCCTTTGGTTTCCTCCTCTTGTGAATGAGGAGACTCAACCAAACACCATGAGAGGTCTCCTAGCTCCGAGCCTCAGGTCCAGAACTCTTGGGTCTGGTATCTCATTGCCCCTATCACCCCTCCCCAGCCAGTCTAACTCCTACTGAGTTCCTCAGTGCCCAGATCTCCTCCCCACAGACCTCAAAGATCAGGGCCGAGAAAGTCGGCCTGACATCCAGCTCCATCTGCTCCTGGGCTGGGCTCCTGGCTCGAGTGTGTGCTCGGCCATCCTCAGAGGCTGCCTCCAATCTGCTCATAGGGCAAGGTCAACTGAAGGGGCCACTCAGTGAGGAAGTGCAACAGAGAGAATAGGACCCTCCAGCCCTTGTATTGTTTCTAATTTATTATTCCAGGGTTTCCCCAGTGACCCCTGGGGGCTCCATGTGGTTCACGTGGAAGTTCTCAGAGCCAGAGAGAGCCCTTCACCTCCCCACACTGGGATAGTATTATCAAAAAAATATCAGAAAATGGCAAGCGGTGGCAAGGACGCGGAGGAAGGATGACCCTTGTGCGCTGCTGGCGGGAACGTAAAATGGTACAATGGTTATGGGAAGTAGCCTGGAGGTTCCTCAAAAAATTAAACACAAAATTACCGTATGATGCAGCAAGGCCACTTTTGAGTCTATACCCGAAAGAACCGAAGGCAGGGACTCAAAAAGATACTGCACACCAAGGTTCAGAGCCGCATTATTCACCATGGCCAAGAGTTGGAAACAGCCCGAGTGTCCGCTGACAGATGAATGAATAAACAAAACGTGGCCTATACATACAATGGCCTGTTATTCAGTCTTAAAAAGGAAAGAAATTCTGACACAGGCTGCAAAATGGATGAACCTTGAAAACATGATGCTAAGTGAAGTCAGCCCGTCATAAAATAAATACTGTCTGATTCCACTTCTATGAGGTACTGAGAGGAGTCCTAGCCATTGAGACAGAGAGTAGAGGGGTGGTTGCCAGGGCCTGGGGGGGAAGGGGGGGGTAGTGAGTGTTTAGTGGGTACGGACTTTCACTGGAAAGATGAAAAAGGATGGTGGTGACTGCAGAGCAATGATGTGAATGTACGTAATGCCACTAAATTATACACTAAAAAAAAAAATTAAGATGGTAAACTTTATATTATGTAAGTTTTACATACTATAAAATTATTAAAATTTTAATTTAATTTTTTATAAAGAGCAGAGAGGAGTGTTGGACCTGAACATTCCAAGAGGAAAGAGATCTAGGAAGTGGGGGGCTGTCTTCTCAGGAACAGAGAGCTGGAAGGCAAAGGCAGCTGTCCTTCAGCAAGGGCTGGCGAGGATGAATTCAGCCCAGTCCCGAGGGAGGTGTGTGGCAGGACAAGTCTCTACCCCTACCCACATGCTTCCCTGCACTGCCTTCTGCTCAGGCCCTCAGCACGTGACTCAGGCCCAGAAAAGGATGCAGAGAATTTTGGTCATAAATTGTTTCCAATTATCAAATAAATCACACATGCGCATACACAAACATGTCTTCACAACTGAGTGAAACCAGACTCGGGTCCAAATACATCTACGGTGTTCTCAAGCACCATTCAATACCAGGCGTCAGATCTTGGGCTGGGAGAGATGGGTGATTGGAACGTTAGATCAAGCCCTGGCTTTCCAGTTTCAGTCCTGTCCAAAGGCTCTGCACTGGGCACCTGGAGTGTCTCCAGGGCAGGCCGTAACGCTCGTCTCCGTAGCTCTGGTGCCTAGCCCAGCGCCTGACACACATCAGGTATAAAGAGTGTTCACTGAAGGAATGGGATTTCTCCTCAGCGTCCTGATAGTTTTAGGTGAGGAGACAAGTGACATTATTCCCACTGCTAATGATGAAACCAAGGCAGAGAGAAGCACACGGCCCCCATCCAATGAGACCCAGGCTAGGATGGACTCAGCCACCCCCCAAAGCCCTCCAGTTTCTCTGGCATCGTAAATCCACGCTCCTTCCTCAAAGCCTCTTGAAGCCAGCAACCTCTTGAGCTCTCCCCACCCCCTACCCCCCGGGCGTGTATGTGTTTCCTCTCCTTCCTGAGCCCCAAGCTGCCTTTTCTCTTCTTTCTGCCTGGCTTTTTCTGACACCTTCTCGGCCAGCAGTACCTGACGCCTCCTGGCCCCTCTCCTCCATCTTTTCGTCCTTGGAGGACTGAGGAAAACATCTGACGAGGCCATCCCTGTGTGTGGCAGAGAGGCAGAGCAAGGGTTGCACCTAGGTTGGGGGTCCTTGGAGACCCAAGTTCCCAACGTGGGACTCTAGTGCTGCCCAGATTCTCTCCCAGGCCTCAGGTGCAGCGAAAGCCTGGGCCAAAAGGGAGCAGACTCAGAGAGCCAGGAAAGTCTACTGTTAAAAACCCAAAACTAGAAGGCATAGGTCAACGTCACCTTCATTCTTCATCTCAGAATGGAGTTATGATTCAACGAAGCAGAAACCACAGCTACAGAAATGCTATAAAACTCTACCATCTCTACACCTTTGTCACCCTGTTTATGTGGCTCTCCTCCGACTATGTCCCCACAGCAATTAGGAGGGTTGTAACCTCTAAGACAACGTGAACCTAGTGCTGGACTATGAAGACAGCAGGGAAAGAAGAACACAGGATCCGTAAATACTGAGTTTTAGGGACAGGCTGCAAGGGAATCGAGTGGATAGTGGCAGCTAGAAAAGAAAGCTGCAAAGTCAGGTGGCTAAAGGCAAAGATCGGGAGTCACGTGAGACCCAAGTTTGTACTCTGTGCAGCCACTTACAAGCCCCGTGGGCCTGGGCAACTTAGTTAACATCTCTGAGACTCTGGGACCTCTGAGCTGTTTCAAGGATTTTAAGACATTTACAAGCACTTGGCATGGTGCAGCCATATATGAAGTTCTCAGTGAACAGTAGGCATTAATCGGTATTGCTCTTATTGTTGATGCTGTTATTAAAGTGAGCAGGATCCCGGGACCTGCAACAATAGAGAGGCGTGGGGAGGCCCCAACCTGAGAAGAGCCATCAGGCTCAGCACCACGAAAGCCTTTGCCGGCACCTCAACAGAGTCAGCAATTCACGATCCTCCATATTTCCACCAAAGCACACTCAACCCCAGCTTATCTCACTTCTTCATCAGCTCACCTTGGGCCACGGAGACCAAGGACCAGGGCTGGGCACATGGCTCTCCTCCTCCCTCCTCCGCTAGGGAGCCGTGTGACTCTAGACAAATTCCTCCCCTCTCTGTGTTTACCTTGTTGGTAAAATGAAGGAGTTTACCAAATGATCTCTAAGATCCTATATATTTTTTGGCACTCGCTGATTCTAGAATTCACATGTGGGTGGCAGAAGAGTTTATCATTTGGAACGTGCTGGCAAAAGAAATAGGCTTCCTAGAGAGATGCTCAGTGCCCCCACCCCACTCCTCAATTCCCTCCTTTATGCTAATAAATAATTGAATTGGAAAAGCACCTACCTAATAGGGCAGCCACTTACATAGGGCCACCCCCCTGAGTCTCAACAAACGTGGACCAGGATGGCCATGACTCCTTAAGAGCGTGATATGTAATGTTTGTTCTCCACAGCGCCCAGCTTCTGCAATATCTGCTGACTTAGTAAGCTGCTCTTCCTGGTCCTCTCTGATGCACTCAAGTTTGGGAGCCGGATGCTGCTGGAAGCACAGTCACCTGCTCATTAGCTCTCCTTGAATGTCTGTTTCCTTCGTTAGCCTTCCTAGATTTATTTGGTTTTCCCAATCTGTGAAACGGGAGCTAACAGCTCCCGAAGGATAAGAACAGAGATGTGGAATCTTTGGGGTGACCTGGAAGCATCTTTCTAAAGGTCAGAGTTAGCAGGTGGAGAAGGTTATTGGGGCAAATGGGGCATTTGCTTTCATCTGCTCTATGCACTCCGTAGTCCACTGAAGTGCCCTTTTATATAAAACACGCATGGACTAAACATAGCTTTGCTACTGGGTGGTCCCCTGGCAGCCTGCAAATACAGATACTGTTTGCTGAGCATCACTGTTTGCCTTTTATAAAGAAAGGCAGTTTTCTTTATAAAACTGGGAGCTTAGAACTCCCACTCAAGATGGCAAATGCTTGGTCCAACTTCCCACTTGAGCCAAGGAGTTATGGAGCCCTCCACTCACTGACCCCAAATTATCCATGGTCACAAGATTGTATGAAGGCATCAGTGATGGGGGTAGGGAAAGCAGCTGCTGCCTGCCAAGGATAAGGTCCAGGAAAGCAACTTGCCACATGACACACGTTCACCCTGGATCACAGGCACACACACGTAGGAATGTGCATATACAAACACGTGCGTGTCCCCAGTGTGGGACTTGCAGGCACAGAGCCCCACCACCTTCCTCTGTGCGGCCCATGGCCTTTGCCGCTGCCTTCCTTAGATCTACTTGAAGCATGTGCATGGCTTCTCCCCCTGCTCAGACATAACCCTGAGCGCAGAGCCCCATCTCCTCCCACTCTGCGGCCCCCACAGTGCTAGCACAGGGTAAGTGGTCGAGAACATCTGGGTGTGTGGGCCCCACTGGGGTGGGCACCGTGGGAGCCTCAGACACGTGAGATGCTCTCCCTGCCTTGACAAGCCACCATCCTCCTCGGGTTGCACATTCACCCACACAGACACACACACAGACACCCACCCACACACGCTCTCCAGTAACATCTGCCCAGCCAGGGACCTTGCTCTTTCAGAGTCCGCAACTATATTTGGACGTGAAACCGAAGCAGCCAAGGCGAGACTGGCCCAAAGGTTAGCTCCAGGCAGCTTAGCTTTCTAAAGTGCTCAGTTCGCCTCTGCCAGAGCACGTGGTTTCTTCGAGCTGTCACCCCCTCCAGACTGCGGATCCCCTCCCTCCCCCTCGTCCGTCCGTGCCTCCCATACTCCACTCCCAAGGGCAATGGCTTCAGGTGAAGGAGATACAAGTGCCAAGGTACAAAGAAGATGAGTTTTGGAATGAGACAGATCTCAGTTTGAGTCTCAACACTCCCCTTTTTAGCTGGGTGATCTTTGCTAAGTTAGCCTAACCTCTTTGGTCCTCAGGTTGCTTATGGGTGAAAAAGGAATAATATCACAAGGATAAATAGGATCCACTAACACCAGTGCATGCTTACTGGAGGTTAATTATTTCAAACCAACACTGTTTCTTGAGTTGGCAGTGCTAAAGGGTGGTATGAGACACAAGGAGTTACACCCTCCTTCCCCCACCCCTGGGTTCTCCAGCAACTTCTCCCAGCCCACTCCAGAGCACAGTTGGGCCGCCCGTCCCAAAGAGAACCAACAACACCTAGTGATGTCTTGCCGTCCGTGCCACATCCAGAGCTGGCAAGACTCTCTCACACTTCTTCTGTCACCACACAGAGGGGGTTACACAACATCCGAGCCTTTCGGAGACACGGCTTCCATCTGGCTGGCAGCTTACAAATATTTGACCTTATCAGGCCTGAACTGGAAAAGAAGGGTAATTGAAGTTTCGTATGAAATTACCGTGCAAGTTACGTGTGACCCAATCAGGCTTCCAGGGCATGTAAGAGTTCCATTTGTTTGTGCCAGGGATACTTCGTGTGCGGGCTGGAGGAAGGAGGCCGGCCACATAACAGAGCCCCTGTGCCCTTAATGTCTGCTCTCCCTGTTCTCCCTTCTCTGGCACCCAGCAGCTATCTTCACAAAGCCTCACATAGTTAGTTGTCCTCTCCTACCCCTTCAGGACTGCCTCAGGCTTTCCCTGAGCCGACAGGAGAAAGCCATGAGAGGAGACGAAAGGAGAGTGGGGGTGAGGAAGGAAAGCAAGCTCAGGCACTGCAGAGCTGGGAGTGCCCTAGAGACCATTTGGCCCCAGCATCTCCCCTCAGAGGTACGGACACTCAGACCCCAAGCAAGCAAGCGGCATGCCCTAGCCTCCACAGCCAGGGCAAGGTCAAGCCAAAACTTGAGCCCCAGCCTCCAGATTCCTACACGCTGTTTCTACTAACCCAGGTCAAGGCTGAAGCCTTTCTAATGAGAAACTGGCCTATAAAAACTGCTCTGCCCACCGCCCTTTATGTGGCCGAGGCCCAGTGTGGCAGGCTGAATAATGCCCCCCCCCCCCCCAAGATGTCCCAAGTCCTAATCCTCGGAAACTGAATACGTTACCTTATATAGTCAAAGAAACGTTGCAGGTGTGATTGAGCTGATTGTGAGTTGGGGAGATTATCCAGGATTATCCAGGTGGGCCTGATATAATCACAAGAATCCTTATAAGAGAGAGGCAGGAGAGGAGAAAGGAGAAGATGCTACACAACTGGCTCTGAAGATGGAGGAAGATGGCCTCCATCAGCTGGAAAAGGCAAGGAAACAGAGTCTTCCCCTAGAGCCTCCAGAAGGAATGGGGCACTGCCCACTTTAGACCTCTGAGCTCCAGGTCTGTGTTTTTAAGCCACTGAGTGTGTGATCATTTGTTACAGCAGCAATAGGAAACTCATACTCTCAGCACTGCATGTGTGTAAAATCATCCCAAGTTGAAAGCAGCAGGGAGAGGGCAGAGTTAAGCAGTCTTGGTTATCTGGCCCATGGCAATGGTAAGCCGTGCTCCTGGGACTCCTCAAGGGCAAAGTTCTTGCTGCCCTCAGCCTGCGAGGTCCTCAGAAGCCAACGGGTGCCTGATGTCTGGGGCAGGGGGTGGTATGAATAGAACAGAAACAAAAAGTTTCTAGGAGTCAATTAAAAAATGGGTAAAGGACTTGCATAAACATTTCTCCAAAGAAGATATATACAAATGGCCAATAAGTATTCAAAAAGATGCTCAGTTAATAACCAAAGAAAGGCAAATCAAAACCACAATGAGAAATCACCTCACATCAACTAGTATGGCTACTGCCAAAAACAAACAACAACAACAGAAAATAATAAGTGTTGACAAGGATGTGGAGAAATTGGAACTCTTGTGCACTGTTGGTGATAAGGCAAACTGGTGCAGCTACTGTGAAAAACAATATGCAGGTTCCTCAAAAAGTTAAAAATAGAATCACCATATGATCCAGCAATTCTGCTTCTCAATATATACCCAAATGAATTGAAAGCAGGTCTGGAAGAAATATTTGTACACCCATGCTCACAGCAGAGTTAGTCACAAGAGCCAAGAGGCAGAAGCTACACAAATGTCCACTGACAGATGAATGGACATGCAAAATGTGATAGATCCATGAAATGGAATATTATTCAGCCATAAAAAGGAAGGAAATCCTGTCACAGGCTACCACACAAGCATTATTCTAAGTGAAATAAGCCAGTTACAAAAAAGACAAATACCACATGATTCTACTTATATAAGGTATGTAAAACAGTCAAATTCATAAAACAAAATAGAATGGTGGTTGCCAGGGGCTGGTGGAAACGGGAATTGTTTAAAGGGTATAGAGTTTCCATTTTTCAAGATGAAAAAGTTCTGGAAATGTATTTTCACAAAAATGTGGTTATACTTAACACGACTGAGTTGTTTACTTAAAAGTGGTTAAGATGGTAAATTTTATGTTACGTGTTTTTTACCACAATAAAACACATTAAAAAATAACAAAAAGTGTCTGAGTGTATAACATACACCAAAGGAGCCCAGCTGGGGCCCCAAGGCCTCTTACAACATAGCATGTGTGAGCGTTCCCATTACTTGTGCCTTTATTCCTGCACTCACTTAGGTGTTTGTCTCCCCAAGAAGATCATGAGCTCACTGAGGACAGGAATCAAGTCTTATTACTCCAAGAACCTCACACAGCACCCAGCACTGTGCTTTCCATGTAAGAAGTGCTTGATGAACATTTGTTGAGTTTAATTTTTCAAGAGTATGGCCTTAGCTCCTACAAATTAATCCTATTCTTCCAAAGTGGTACTTATTCTCCTGCCAGCTTCCACAGGGTCAGGAATGTTAGACCAAGTACCAAGGAGACAGGAAAACTGGATCAGGGCTTTTGGAAGAGGGCCAGACTGTAAGTAAACAAATGTAGTTATTCTCTAAATGCTTGAATAATATCATTTCTCTGCACCCTGCCCCAGCCTTCCTCATGTGGCATTAAACAGGTAAATCACTCAAGAACACAAAATCAGAGGTAAAAGCAGAATGATTCCCTGGGAACAGGGACCAGCTTCAATTTGGTTATACTATGAAGGACAAAATCTCAGAGCCCCATAGACCACACCAGAAGTCATAATACAGGTCTGGAAGCCCTCCTTTACCAGTTTAGCATCTCCTTGATTGGTTTAAGACTATCAAGAGAGTGCAAGCCTCACGTAGTGGTATCCTCTGATACTCCCTCGATGCAGTGATTACATATAATAACCACTTCAACTAAATTCTATCAACGGAAACGTTTGTTACTCTGTGTGTGGATAGTCATCTCCTGACATAACTCAAGCCAGCATGAAAACAGTGGAAAGGTCCTTCTCCTCTTGTCTGTAAGCTTAAAGTCAGCCCTGGGGCCCTCAAAATGTATGGAAGGGGCCTATTGAGGTAATAAGGGAGAAAACAAGACAGGGGTACCTTCTGGAAATTCTTGCTTAAAAGTAATACTTATAGAACATTTATTATATGGGCCAGATCCTGTTCTTACAATTTTACACATATTAATTTATTTAATCCTCTCAGTGTATCCATAGGTAAGCATATTGCTATGCCCACTTTACAGATGAGAAGACTGAGGCACAGAGGAACTAATTAACTTGCACAAAGCCACCAGTTCAAACCAAGCAGCCTGGCTGCAGAGGGTGTACTTTAACCACCATGATCACAGCCTCCACAGTTAGGTCCCTGGCCTGAGGTGTTCACTTCCAGCTTCCTCTCCCTCCTCCCTAGCCCCCAACCCCACAGAGTATACCTCTTCAGGCCTCACTGGCAGAGGCTCACAAGTTTAAAGAGCTATTTCTAAGAAGTAGTATTTGCAAAGAACCACACACATCTCAAGGCAAGAACCAAAGAACGAAGATGCAGAGAACTGTACCTACACCAGTATAATTGTATAGGATGTTTGACGTACGTATTCTAAAACATGTTAGAAACATGAATTACTTCTCACCCAAACTTCCTGAACATTCATTCCATCCCATTCCCACTTACTAGATAAGCAGACCATCTAAAGAATGCCCAAGTCGGTAACCTGCAGAGTGAGTGCATGATAAAATAAGTAATGGAATTCAGGCATCGTAGTACTTGAAACCTTACAAGAAAATACCCCCTTCCACTTAGGAAATCACTGGGAAATATTACCCAGAGACAAATACTTTAACTATGAGCATCTCTCGAAAGGCGTATGAGCCAAAAAAGCATAACACTCAGCTTATTTTTTCTAGATTTACAGAATGAGAAAAGATTTTGAGCTTGCTCAACCACCTCCCACCACCCAGCAGGTCGCTTACAGGGCACCTGAGATGGGCTCTCCCACTCACAGCGTTTTCCAGGAAAGCGTATGACTTAACCTCTCAGGAACCTATCCCCAAATCCCCAAATTCTGGAATTCATGAACTCTTTGTCTCTTACCTAAAAATCTCACACTAAAATGTGAGATACTTTCTTCTTGTTCAGAGTAACAAAAGAACATCTACTCTAGCATCACCTTTAAAACAATTTTTAAACAAACTTTTTACAAATATGGAAAGATTGGCTCTTCCCGTCAGGCTTGTCTCCTTCAAGATACACAGCACTGATTCTCTTGGCTTCCCAAAGCTGTATTTTCCAATGTCTTGCTTATTTTATGGCTCTCATTGCAACTGTCTACATTCTCTAATTGTCTCTAAAAATAGAGTTCCAATCCATAATCAGTATTCATAGGCGGGTGGGGGTGCTGGGGCACACCCCAGGTTTAGGGGGGCAGGCACACCCCACTGGTCCAAACACCCCGTGAGGAAGCAGGCTGGGCATATTTAAAAGACTCTCCTCTCTTGGACCAAGGTGGGCGCTCATCCAAGGAACACACATGGTGATGGCAAGCAGGTACCAAGGATCAGATGGTCCAGTCTCAGAGAAGGGAGCCAGACAAGGAGGGTTGCTAGGAAACCAGAGAGATGTGGCATCAAGTCCAGCCAAATCAGCAAGGAACGAGGAATTAGCCAACAACTGACCAGAGGGTTTGAGAAAAAGGGAAGAAAAAGAGCAAAAAGCAAAAACCGAGGTTGAGAGAGAGAAGATCCAGAAGCTTGGAGGCAAAACTCTGGCTAAGAAGGGATCTGGAACACAGCCTGGGAGCACACGAGGTCAGAACCTAAGACTGAGTGCAACGGCAGAGAGTGGTAATGCTCACTAACATCCGTGTTCTCTTTTTCATCCTGGGGCCCCAGGTAACCCACAGTCTCCAGCCTCGCTGGTAGTTCGACATGGCCTTGCAACGAAGTTCTGGCCAATGAAATGTGAACAGAAGTGATTGGTACCACATCCAGTCCTGGCCTGGGAGAACCTCCCACACATAATCTCTCTTGTTTCCCCATCTGCAAACCTCTCTCATTCTTCATACATCAGCTGAATGGAGAGGTCTCTGAAGACCTAAGAGAGGGCAGAGCCACAAGGTGGAAGGAACCTGGGTCACAGAATCACCTTTTAGAAAGCCACTTGAACAAGGAATCCTGCCTCATGACAAAACTAAAAAATAAACTTTGTGTCAAGCCCATGAGATTTGGGGGCTAGTTGTTACAGACAGTTAATAGCCTTCCCTTATGAATACAGGGTCAGAGAAACAAACATGTAACTAAGGAGTAAGAAATGGAATTTCACATGCCTAGAGGAGCTTAGAAATCAAATGATTTGAAACACCTATAAAAAAAAAACCCAATAGATGTCAAAATACCTCTTTTACTTTTGTAATCAGATTACAAGGCCAATGAATCAAAGGGACACCACAGACACAGAATCAGAATATTGCTGAGCAGGGAATTTAAGAGTCACATGGTCCAGAACAAAGTGGAAATGATTTGGCAAGCCACCCATTCATTCAATAATCCCTGAATACCTGTTATGTACCATGCCCTGTGCTAAGAACCGTGGCTACAATGGGAAAGGGGGCACAGTCACCTCCCAGACAGGCCCCCAGCCAGGTGGGAGAGGCAGGCATGCAGTTACTCTCCCAAGTGACAAGGTGTTTAATGGGTATGCCAGGAGTGTGACGGCAGCTCAGAAAAAGGACCCCTAACTCATTCTGGAGCTGTCAGGGAAAGAGTCCCAAAGGAGGGGATGCTTGACCCCAGCTCTGAAGAAGGACAGAAGTCAGTTGACTAGAAAGGGTGAAAGGGTAATCCTGCTAAGGGGAACAGCATGTGCAAAGCACAAAGGAGTAAACTGCATTTGGGAACCATTGGCAGATAGTACATCTCAAGTGCAGGGGTAGAGGGGAGCAGGATGAGAGCTGGTAAGACAAGTAAAGGCTAGACAATGAAGGACCACCCATCCATTTCCCAATCAACAGGGAGCCAACCAGGTGCTCAAAGCAATATGATGACATCATCTGATTTGTGCTTTGGCTTTCTGGTGACCGAGCAGAGGATACACTAAAAGAAGTAAAGCCAGGAATAGAGAATCTAGTCAGAAGGCTCTTATAATCACACAGGCAAGACAGATCAGAGTCTGGTTAGTGGATTACGAAATATTGAAGAAGGAGAACCTCTAAGACTAGCCAACTGAACTAGCTGTGCAGTTAGAGGAAAACAGACATTGAGAATGGCTTCCCGGTATCTGGCTTAACCAACGGATGGGGCCATCACTGAAACAGTGATCACAGAAAGAGAGAGAAAGGTTTTAGGGGACATACAGGTGATGAATCGATTTTGAAAAACTCAAAACATTCTGGAGACATCCAGTAGAAAATTTAAAATGTGAACTTGAGACAGATATGTGGGCTGAAAAAGTAGATTTGAAAGTCATAATCATACCAATGGTAGGTTCAATAATGGGCACAGTTGACATTGCCTAAAGAAAGATAAATGGAAGAGTCAGAAACAGAATTCACGGCACCTGTGTGGATAATCCATTGAGGTGATCCGTAGTCAGCTGATACATAGGTGCATTTATGGTTGATGCATTCATAGATGCATTGATTCTCTGCACAGATGTTTAGAGCATTGATTCACAGATGCGTTTACATTTGGAAGCTATCTACTGATGGGACCCAGGGCTCTGTCTTTGGCTCTAGCTTTTTAAACACTGAATTAAGAACTTGGATGAAGACAAATTTGTCAAATGGGCTGCTGACACAAATCTGGGAGGAATAGCTAGTATGTTGGAAGGTTGAATCAGGATTCAAATGACCTCAATATGCTGCAACTATGGTCCAAACTGACAAGATGAAATATAATAGGCATGAATGTAAAGTACTGCACTTAGGTGAAAAAAATGTCACTGCCTGAACATAAGGTAGGAGGAACCCTGGCTTATCAGCAATTTATATGAGCAAGACCCTAGGGGCTTTAGTAGACTGCAACTCAGGGTGAGTCAACAGTACAGCACAGCTGCCAAAAAGGCCAAGTGCAATCTTTACTTCCTTAATCTGCATGCAGGGCCCAGAATAAGGGAAGCAGCGGGCTGAGCACTCAGCACAAATCCACCCACCACCGAAGCCTGTGTCCCTCTGGGCAACAGACTCCAAGAGGGACAGTAGCAAGGAGGAAGGTGACCAGAAGAGGGTGAAGAGTGAAGAACAAAGCCACAGAGAACCATTTAGTAAAGAAAGTGGGGACAAGAGACCTGGAAAACATGCTTAGAGGGAGCACGGCGGCTTACTGCAAAACTCCAGAGTGCTAAAGAATATGAAGTAAGAGCAATTCCTTTGCTCCAGATGGAAGAAGATGAAGGGGCAGAAGTAAAGGGATGGCACATTTCAACTTTATCTTATTTCAAAAGATAAATGCTCTTCAAAACCAGAATGGTGGGGCACCTGGGTGGCTCAGTCGGTTAAGCGTCTGCCTTTGGCTCAGGTCATGATCTCAGGGTCCTGGGATCGAGTCCTGCATCGGGCTCCCTGCCCAGCAGGAAGCCTGCTTCTCCCTCTGCCTGTCGCTCCCCCTCCTTGTGCTCTCCCTCTCTCTCTCAAATAAATAAATGAAATCCTTGAGGAAAAAAAAAACAGAATGGTTGCTTTGTGAAGCTAGTGAGGCCCCCTTCCCTAGAATTATCAAAGCAGAAATTAGACCACCTGTCAGGAACACTGAAGAGACTTCTGCATTGGATAGGAGTTTGGGCTGGATCCGGGTCCCCAACATTTAGAACTTCAAGGACCAGTACCATCTCTTTTCAATTTGCCATGTGAGAAATTTTTCAAAAATCAACTACCATCTACTATCACCATCATTTCACAAAAATGAAGACATTTAACACCAAAGAGCAGGGAAGATATATTATCAGCATAAAGGGCAATCCTCTATAGTAGGTAAACTTAACTTTCTGAAAAAACATACCTAATTTTTCTAACTCTGTAAGGGCCAGAAAAAAACATTAATCATGATTCCACTGTCTCATTCACTTGTATTTCTAGTGCATGGCATTTAGCAGGCACTCAATAAATACTTGCTCAATGAATGACTGACGGAATGCATGCATCTAATATATAAAGCCCTGGTTTCCAGAGAGTGCAAAAGCTTTTCTCCCCCATCATTAATCGATATTTATTGACAGCTCTGGTCATTCCCGGCACTGAAACACACTACAGCAAGGGCCATTAACTGCCCCCAATCCATTCTCCAAGCACTGAGAGTAAAAATGCCTTATATTTGTATAGTGTTTTAAGATTTACCAAGCATTTCTCATGCTATCATCTCACTCAGTCCTCTTTACAACACGGAGATCAGTACCCTGAATTTCCAGCTGGAGAAACTGAGCAACAAAGGCTTTCCCCAAGCCATATCCGAGATGGTTGAGTCAGAACATGAACATAGCTCCTCCAATTGCAAGGTGGATGCTCTTCCCACCTGCCCCAAGTTTCTCCCCAAGAAAGGTAGGACCTGGTCCTCTGGCCCCTTTGGGGGAAATTGAAATGCTTTGTTTTAGCCACAAAACCACAGAATACAGGCTTCCACAACACAAGCGGCCCCGGTACTGTTGGGATCTATAGCCAGAGCCTCCCTGGGGAAAAGCAGAGAGATGGAGGAGCACACAGCTTCCATCAGCAGCAAGCCAAGTGCCTTTGTTTGCCTTCAAGACACCATCTGTGCGCCAGGCCTGCTCACTCTGGCACCGCAAAGCCCTCTGAGATGGATTCGATCTTACGTCTACCCAAATGCACGAAAAATAAATAAATAAACCTCCAAAAGATGATGACAGTGTGTAAGAAGCCAGTAATGGGAGCCTCAATTCAGAGCTCCCCTTTCATTCTGTGTGCAAGCCAGCTCACGTGGGACTACCTGATAAGTTCTTTCAGCCTGAAAGTAACTGCCAACGCAGGAAACCAACAGTACGATTAAAACCAAAGATACAAAAACAAACCACTACCACCAAAATGAAACAAAACTATGTTCACAGACTTCACCAGTTAATTTGGTGCACACGCGCACGTGTGTGTGTGTGTGTGTGTGTGTGTGGAGAGAGAGAGAGAGAGAGAGAGAGAGAGAGACGTGTCGGGGAGGCGAGGGAAAGGTCTCATGGAGACTTGAGAAGATACAGCATTTTTATTCAAAATATAGGAAACGGAATGAAGACTCCTTGAACGTGGGATATCTCAGCACCTCTTTTCCAGTGTATGACTAGAACAGAGTACAGTGTAGCTTAGCAACCCTAGGTGCTAATTTTCTCACTGATAATTCCTTAGGTAGAGAAATCCAAGCTCCATGGCCCACCATCCCGAACGCAGTGGAGCATCTCAGTAGGACAGGGTCAAGGTACTGAAGCAGCAGCAATGGGCATCCTGAACAGATGGTAAAGGCAGGTATCTACGGGAGGGAGGAGAGAAAGTACGTGCTCTAAATGCTGTGATCATTACTGCATTCCCTAGCAACACGGTGCTGGCAATGTTGTCTAAGTACCACATAAAAACTTGTGAAATCAAAAAGCAGACATCCAGGAGACTGCTCACCTGCGTGACACATAGTAAAAACACAGCCAGGGCATCGGGTATGAGTGGGGCATGTCACACGGGAGACCAAAGAATGCCTGAGTGGGGCACCGGTTTACAGGAAGTGCAGAGCCCATGTCCGATTGGTCCAGAAAGTCACTTACCCAAGAAGTAAACAGTGAGGAGCAGAGCCCTGTAGAGAAGCAGGGACTGTGGGGTTAGACAGAGTAGAGTCTGAACAATGGTGTTATCGCTTTTCTAGTATCAGGACGGAGGCCAACTCTTGGTTGACTGCATTTTGACCTCAGCTGGGCTTGGCTCACCCACACTTACTGAACACATACTACTGCTGTCCATTATACTGAGTGATGGGAGTGCAAAGGTAAATATATCCCCTTTTCTTACCTCCCCAAATGGCAACATTATCTTTCCCATATGGTCACTGTGAGACCAGATGAAATAATATAAATGACAGATCGTGGCACACAATAAGAATTGACTATCCATTAGTTGTTATTCTGGTGTTAATGATGGGTATCTGAAGGTCAGTGTCCAGATATTTCTCTTTTTTTGTTTTAAATCACAAAATATTTTAAATAACTGTTCATTATTTGTCTGAAAAATACAAAGACCTTAGAATGCATTAAATTTTGATCTTTGCTCCCACCTCATCTATCACTTATTAGAACCTTAATATTGTTTAATGTTTAAAACCACTTTATTTTCAAATCATCCTAAATCTTAGTCTTCTTTAAAAAAAGAAGAAGAAGGGAAGAAGAAAACAATGCTTCTTTATTGAACATGTGGCTTGGTAGTTCCTTCTGCAAGGATCACTTTAGAGATGCACGCTGTCAGTCTCTGTATGAACAATGCCTTTCCATCCTCTTTTTTTTTTTTAAGATTTTATTTATTTATTTGACAGAGAGAGACACAGCAAGAGAAGCAACACAAGCAGGAGGAGTGGGAGAGGGAGAAGCAGGCTTCCCACTGAGCAGGGAGCCCAATGCGGGGCTCAATCCCAGAACCCCAGGATCATGACCTGAGCCGAAGGCAGATGCTTAACAACTGAGCTACCCAGGCACCCCACATCCTAACTGTTGACTGAAAATCTAGCTTTGTGCAGAATTCTAGTTTGAGAGTCACTGAGCACTCTGAAGATATTATTTCATTGTCTCCCAGCCTCTATTGTAGCTTGATGAAGACTGCTGTTTGTAGATAATCTGTCTTTTCTCCTTGCTTGCTTTGAAGATTTTCTCGTTTTCTTTGACATTCCAGCAGTTTTCTCCATTGAGTGTCTAGATGTAGATGTATTTTTAATTACCCTACTCAATACGCAGCATGCTACTACAATGTAAAAATCAGTATCTCTCTTAAATTTTGGAATGTTCTTGGCATTATCTTTTAACACAATGTCTTCTCACCATTCTCTCTATTGTCTCCTAGAACTCCGTCGAGGCAGATACTGAAACTTTCATCCTGTCCTCGGGTTCTTTCATTGCTTTCCATGGATTCCGTACTTGCTCTCTCAGCGCTGAAGCCTGGGCAGCTTCCCATCGCAGATTTTACTTTCTGCTAGGTCTGACCTGATGTCACATCCATTCGTTAAAGTCCTTTATTTCAAGTATACTGAGCCCTGTTTTCAAAACTTCTCTTTTTTTCATAGAGCAGTCTTCTTTTCTTAGAGTTTCTATTTCTTCTTTGATCTCTGTTTTAAATGAATGTGTTTTACCATCTCCTGAAATTGTCCTGTTATTTTCACTCTTGGGGCACTAACTTTGCTGCCTTTTGGGTCTGCTGGCTCTACCTCATGGACGTTTCCATTGTTATGAGGTCTCTTATTGTGAGCTCACCTTCAGCCAGGATTGCTTATGTTACGAAAGTGTTAGGGGCCCTGAGCTGTAGATGTGTGCTTCCGAGTTGTTTGTGTTTATTGCTGAAGGACTGTTACGAGTATCAATTATCCTAGATCTAGGGGTTTTTTGTTTGTTTGTTTGTTTGTTTGTTTGTGGCAAAAGACACACACATAACATTTACCATCTTAAGCATTTTTAGGTGTATAGTACAGTAACGTTAGCTATATACACTGCAGTGTGGCAGGTCTCTAGAACTTTCTCATCTTGTAGAACTGAAGTTCCATACCCAATGAACACCTCCCAGCCCCTGGAAACCACCATTCTACTTTCTACTTTCTGGTTCTGAGAGTTTGACTAGTTTAGATACCACATACATGTGAGGAGTCTTTTCGTGCCTGGCTTACTTCACTTAGCATAATGTCCTTAAGGTTCATCTGTGTTAAGATATATGGCAGGATTTTCTTCTTTTTTAAGGCCGTCATAACAAATCACATCAGCCTGGGGGGCTTATTTACTCACAGTTCTGGAGGCTGAAGTCTAAGATCAAGGTGTCAGCCTGACTGGCTTCTGGTGAAAGCCCTCTGTCCTGGCTTGTGGGTGATAGCCTTCTTGTCCTCACTCGGCAGAGAGTACAAGCTCTCCACTGTCTTTTCTTATAAGGGCACTAATCCTTTCATGAGGGGTCCACCCTCCTGACCTCATCTAAACTAGATTATCTCCCAAACGGCCCATCTCCACATACTTGAGGGCTTCAACATATGAATTTGGGTGGGGGACAAAATTTAGTCCATAGCCATATGTGTATACCGTATTTTATTAATCCAGTCATCCATCAATGTCCAAGATATCATTTTTTTCTCATTTTTTTAACCCTAAAGTTCCTATAATAGGCAAGGAGCATAAATTCAGACCCCCTACCTACAAGTGGTACAGGCGTAGAGTCCTTCTTTCTCACAGGTGGTACGGTAAGCCCCAGGACAGACAGTAGGCCTCCTTGCTGTTTACCCCAGGGCAGTAAACAGAAGCTTGTTCATCTCCCTTTCTTGAAGAAAGCTCTTGAAGGTTCTGGGCTTTGTGCAAGGGCTCCATTCCAGCCCCCTGAAACCTTGCACACCTGAGGCCAGACCCTCATCTTCCACAGCCTATACTCTTATCCAGATCCAAACTTCTATGGGGGTCACCATGCCTTAGCTATTTTGAACCTATTCTTTCTTTTGTACAGCTAAAATATGCATATCTATGACACAGGACGGTTTTGAGACTTAAATTACACAATTCACATTAGCAGACACCAGATAGTCAATGAATCATTGCTACTTTTATTTCCAAACCCCAACTCAGCCCAATCCAGCCAAAACCACTCCCCTTCCTCTTAAAAATACAATAAAAACTTAAAAGCTGTAACATATAATATTATCTACCTTGGACTGCCCATACAATATCTCCCCTTTCTTTTGAAAAAGACAAGAGAAGAAATATAAGAGATACCAACAATCAGCTACAAAGTCTGAACCCCAATATCATTTCTGTATACAAGATAGCTCTAATATGAAACACTTGCCTAGACAGCTAATGTATGAATTCAAACAAAGTGCATGAAACTCTCAACCTAACACACACACACACATATACACACACACAGTTATTAGTTATATCTAAGTCAAATTTTCCAGTTGATCATAAAGATACACATCTTAAATGTCATTCATTCCTCAAGTGGGAAACATGTTCATCTTGTATTAAACATCAGTCAGCCTTGTTGCTAAACATGAAACTCCAGCTAGTTTGCAACATAATAGTTTTTCCTAGCTTAGACTCTATTCCAGATCATGAGTTTGTCTTGCCCTAGTCAGTACTTCTGTCCCTTTTGCTAGGTTCCATGGGTGGTTGGTCCATGATTTCCCTTTCAGTGGAAAGTACTATAGAGCAAAACCCCATGTCCTTCAAATGTGATAGCTGCATGTACCGAGAGTGGGAAGTTTCCTGGGCCTTCCTCATAGGTGGCCCACATAAGAAGTCTCATTATATAAAGCAAGAGCTCTTTTTAATTGAGTCATCTTACAGAAATCACCAACGGTCCCAATACCAGTATATTCGATTCTAAGATAAATGGGAATCGAACTTGGAAGAAAAGCCAGGGGCAAATAATTTCATGACTGCAGAATATATGATGCTAAAGATGTAATATCTGTTGCTCTTTCCTACCCCTTGGAAAACTGCTCTAATAAATGAAAAATATATTGGAAAGAGAGAAGAGGAAAGGAAAGGAGAAGAGATTTAAGGGAGGTAAAGGGAAGGGAGGGGAGGGAAGGGAAGGAAGAAGAAAGGGAGGGCAGGGGAGGGAGAAAATAAATGTGGTTTATCCCCAAAAGCAGCAGACTCCAAGTGAGCTATGTGTGCATACTCCTTTATTTATTGTGTCCTCTTGGAATGTATTCAAAGCAAGAACATTAAGCATGTGTAATATCCAGAAGTGAAAACAGCCCCTCTTGACACAGCTCTGCAAGTTTCTGCCCTAAATTAGATAGCGAATCAGAAGGTTGCCCCTGTGGCTGGCTTGGGGCGAGAAATTAAAGAGTTCCACAACGTGTAAGCGTGCTGGGCAAAGACTGAGTCTAAGACAAGGCTGTGTGATGAGATTTTTCCCAGTCAGGAAAGGCAGAGCCAGGCTAGGCTCATTTTACTGCAGTGCAGACAGTGACAATTCCAAACTGATAAAGACCCTAAAATAGGCCCTCTGTATCAGGCTGCCCTGCATCCCTGGGAAAGAGCCATCATGTCAACTGGATGTCAACCCAAGCATTTTCTTTACTGACCCACCTCCCTGACTTTTATCTCTGAGCATGCAGATAAACACACACGACAGTCCCTAGAGATTCTTTCTAAATATACCAACCCCTGTTCATACCAAAATGGACTCCCTGCCTATTAGTGCTCCATGGGTACAGAGGCCTGGCAGACCTGCTCCCGGGGCACAGACCAAGACTCTCACACCCTGGCTCTGCTCTCCTAAATCTGAAGTTTGGACAAGGCCCTTATGCTGACACTACTTCCGAGACAACACACATTCTTAACCCGAATTTTGCTCTTGCTAGGGGAGGTCTGAGCAGATCCCCAGGCTCATTCTGCCAGCATACAGGCTACTCTTCAAGCTACCAAGAAAAATCTCAAGAGCCCAACAATAAACCATCCAAATTAGAAAAGAAACAAGATGATCATGGCAGGACTTTTTAAGACCAGGGGCTCACAAAACAGGCTGCCCATGTTCAAATTCCAGCTCCACCGCTTACCAGCTGTCGACCTTAGGTAAATGACTTAGGCTTTGGAACTTCGGTTGTCTTTTCTGTGAAACTGGGATAACAGGAGTCCCTACCCCATAAATGGGAAGTGAGGACTAAATGAGATTGGGTGAAGCACACCCCAAAGTGCCCACTGGGAGCCACGAGCGAGGGTGGAGGGAGACTGCCTGTACCCACTGAGTACAAACACTCCAGGAGGAAGGTTCTGATAAACAATAGCTTATTATTCTTCAGAAGGGCCTCCTTACCATCCCTTGCAATCATCAAAGTTCCCGGTTGCAGCCTGGGCTAGGGAGAGCGGGGGTGAGAAGATGTTGGCTGTCATGAGGCTAAACTGTTTATAACTGAAGGAATGCATTAAGACACTCACGCTCAGAGAGCTGATTTATGTTAAGTAAATGGCCCCACATCCCTTGGATGTCTCCACTTGAGCTCTCTCTGCTGCCTGGCCATTTAAATGCATGACTTGATCCGGGTCCCCACTTGGGTGTTGGCAGGTTGAAAGGCACTTCCAAAGCCAACAAGCTCTAGAAAGCCAAATAAGGCCACGCTCAGACCACTCTAGGTGGACCACAGTGAGGCCCCCCGAGGGTGCCAGAAGACAGTGAGGAGTGACTCAGACAGCATCAGCTGACAACTTCAGGGTACAAATGACTATGGGCTATTTTCATTTCCAAACAAAATTTTCCATCCTATAAACCCCAAAGTATTTTACCGAAGCAGTGGGGTCTAGTTCATCAGCCTACTGCTGACAGGACAACCTCTTAAGCAGGGAATAGACACTATTTTGAGTCATTGCCCCAGCAGTCTCCTGCCCCTGAGAGAGCGTATCAACAATACTCAGCTGGGTAGAAATCTCCTGGGGGTCACAGAAATTTTATGGTATGAACGAAGGGGGCCAGGGATCAAGGCCAACCCCTCAGCTGCTCCTGACCACCTTTGGCAAGCCAGATCATCTCTGAGCACCAGTTTCCCCATCTATGCGCTAGAAATAAATCTGTCACAGGGATCAAGTGAGAGTAAAATGAGATAATATGTGCGAAATGCTTTGAAAAATATTTAGAAAGACACTATAATAAAATCATAAAGTACTACCTAGTGACTCCTCCAGGAAAGTTAAACCAGAAATTAGAAGCTCTCACATTTAATTCACCTTTCAAAATTTGTCTATGATTTACCAACCTACCTGAATTTAAAAAAATGAAAAACAGAGTTTATAAAATGGGTAAGTTTTTTCTTTTTTTTCTTCATTATATCAAACACATATTTCAACGGATTTTTTGTCATTGTTGTTGAACTATTTGTTTGACAAAAGTGACTGAATCAGCTGGCTATTAAAGTACAACCTAAGCATCTGTCCATCTCTACCAGGAATAGCCAGAACAGTGGGTGTGCTGTATGCCTGTCCTCCATGCTGAGGCTGTGGCAGACATCACTAATCAATCGTTGCACATTTCCCCCACCCCCACCCCCCCACCCCCACCCCGTGTGGGCAACAGTTAGCCTCCTCTTCAACAGCCAGCCATAACCAGTCCTGAACGGGCACAGGACCTAAAGCCTATTGTCATCATAGCTGCATCCTTTACCTGATTTAATCTGAAACCATAGGCTCAGTAAAATCACCTACAGGATGATTTAGTCTTACTAATTCCTCCTGAACTTAATTTGCTGATGTCTAGAATTCCTTCAAAAGACACAAAATCTTTCACTTCACAATGAGACCAAAGGCTGGACATGCTAATACTTCAGAAAGGATATAAAAATGACTTAAATTGGGGCGCCTGGGTGGCTCAGTCGTTAAGCATCTGCCTTCAGCTCAGGTCATGATCCCAGGGTCCTGGAATCGAGCCCCGCGTCGGGCTCCCTGCTCGGCGGGAAGCCTGCTTCTCCCTCTGCCACTCCCCCTGCTTGTGTTCCCTCTCTCGCTGTGACTCTCTCTGTCAAATAAATAAATAAAATCTTAAAAAAAAAAAAATGACTTAAATTTACAGAAAAATAGAAACAGTTGATTCCAGTCTCCCTCTGAGCAGGTCCTCGTGGCCCTGTTCCTTCTGGAGCAGCTCTTCACTGCATCTTTGAAGAAACCATTCTCCTCCCACCCTCTGGGTGAAGTTGGCCTCCAGGGACAGCAGAGCTCACCCAAGACACACCCACGATGGCCAAGATGAACGAGGACAGTGCCGCACGACTCTGCCGGGTACCCGAGCCCTTCTTCTGTGAGCGTGTTTTGCCAGAGGGAAGGAGAGGTAAAAAGCAAAGAGCTCTGGATCCCTTAGAGTGATGTGCAATGGAAAGAGCACAGAAAGGGGAGATGACAACCAGAGATAAACCCCCATGACACAGACATCGCAACTAAACCCCATAAAATCATCTTTCATACTATGTTTGACCCCTTTATACCAAAAGTTGCTCAACTCCTGGACTAAGCTTTTGTTTTGTTTTGTTTTAATTTATCTCTGATGGGATTATGGTATCAGTCTATATACTAGAGCTCTGTAAAAAAAAAAAACTGAGTGAGACTTCCAGAGTCTGAAAGATTCACTTACCAAACAAGTATGGTGATAACAACGTACCACGTTGCCACCTCTGAGAAATTCTAATGCAGTTCAGCCAGTGGCTCCATTGTAAGCTCCAGGAGGGCAGATGCCCATTTGTTTTATTCCTCAATACATAGAGCTCTGTGTCTATCTGGTATCTGCTAGACAGTTCATACATGGCTGTCAAAATTGGTTATGCTTGTTTATGCCCTCTGCCAAGTGGCTATTATAGTGCCAAATTCAAAGCAAGCACTCACTTAACATTAATTGATTGATGATTGATAGTCTGACCTTCGTTCCCTAAGTGAAGAAAGCAGAATGAGTCAGCTTGATATATCTGGTATATTCCTAACATACCTAACAGATATCTGATGCACCAAACATACATTTCAATGTATACTTAATATATGCCTCTTATACCTTATGATATTAAAAAGAAGAAATAATAGACTGACATCCAGAAAGTTTAAAATACTCTACCTGAGTAAGTCCCAAAGGGCAGACTGGAAATCATTAGGTGGCATAAACGGGAGGTGATAGTCAAAGGAGGTAAACTATTAAATAGCATCATGTCACTTTGGTTTCTGACAGTTTCGCTTATAAATATAGTTTTACTAAAGGACCAGCTCAAGGGAGAATGATTTACAAACTAGGCACAGGTATATTTATAATAATCCCTTCCTCATAAATGGGTCAAAACTCTGCAAGCATGTCCACATCCATGATTTCATTTGCCCTCACATCTTTGCGATGGAAGTAGAATTATTATTAGTGGTCTATAAAACACAGATGCAAATTTCCAGTTCTGGCAATAAGGCAGGCCAAGCTTAAACCGAATTCACTGTTTTTACGACGCAGAGAAATGCTGAACAATATCAGCTGACACAAAGAAAGGGGATTCCTCAGTCCCAGGGAGGAAGAGAGAACTTAAGGCTGAGTAACGAGCTGAGGCACTACAGCTGAGCTGGCCGTGGAGGCTGTGGGCCCAGAGCTGGGGCTTCAACATCTACACGGCAGGAGACGGAGCTAGGGGACCCCACAAAGCCAAGAGTGGAAACCAAGGCCTTGGCAAAAAGCCAAGAATCTGGAAAAACTGCTCCCCAGTAAAAAACCCAGGTTAAAATCTCTGCCCACCCTCCCAAGGAAGAGATGAGGAGAGGCTGACTGGCACTTTTCCTGTTGTCTCAGAATTCCAGCTGAAGCCCCAAACCTAAGAACAATAAATGAGAAGTACCCCTCAAACAACAAAGGCACTGGATAGATACTGTGTTGCAAAACTAAGAGGTATCCAAACTGGTCTTTTGACCCTCCCCTTCACCACCCTATCTAGCCTATATAAGCAGAGGACTAGAAACTGGAGTCCTGGAGGTAGCAAGGTGTGAGCTGTGGTGGAGTGTGCTTCCCCAACCCTCCCCCTAAAGCCAAGGGAGGTGAGCACCAAGAGGAGCATCTCTTGAGACTGGAGTGCCTGCGATAAAAAAGACCAGCCTGTCACCCCCCAGCCTGATGCCTACTAAGGGACAGGACCTATATGCCCACCCCAGTGTACCAGAGCAGAGGGCTACTCTCGGGAAAGCGCTGACCCATGTCTTTTAGAGTCTGGACGGTGCACACAAAAACCAAGGGACAGGGCCTGCTTCCTGCTTCAAGAATTCTCCAGGAGAACTGGGGCAGTTATGTAGACAGGGTAAGGAGAAAGGGCAACAATGGGAAGCAGCCTGCAACTCCAAATTTTAACTAAATACAACAGCCTTTACTGGGCTGAGTGGATGACACTGACATGACATGAATTGGCTGGATTCAAGCCACTGTAAAGACTCGCCCACAAGGGCCACCTCAGCATAAAGAGGCTGTGAGATTCACAAGACATCTGGGAGATGCCACATCACCCACATCAGGGAACTGTGTGCTACAAAGGACCCCAGAAGGGCCGTCAAAGGACCCACAGAAAGAAAGAGCCAGTGTTGAGATGACTACCATAGCAGAGAATATGACGGCCAGCCAATGTCAGACAAGAAGCAGCACCAAGGAGAGAGACTTGAGCCCTACTTCCTCTGAGTCCCTCTTCTCTGCCCTAATCCTGGAAGCCCAGAGTAGGGGAGAAATGGAAGAACTAGAGGAAGAAGGGGAAAAAAGAGGTCATGACACTTCTCCATACAAATCTGAAACCCAGGGGTAAGGCCTGAAGTAGTCTATGGACTTCTTTAATATTTACAACATGAGTCCTAATTATTGAAATGAGACTATTCTAATAACTGAATGTGAGTGGAAAGCAAAGACAGGCCTGAGAGAATGTGAAAGAACAGGGAAGGGAGATCCAACTGAGAGGGTATGAATGCAGCAATGGTAGAAAAATTAAAATGTTTCCAATTTGTATGAGTCAGTTCATTACATATACATATTCCACTGATCTCTGACTGAGATTCTGGGTCTGAACATTTTTTTCTCATGATAATTAAAGCACCAGTATGCTGTGGGCACTTCAAGTCAAGAAGCAAATATCAAAAACTGTTTCTGGACCACTGAAACCACCAAATGCAAAAGAGCACTATTGCAACAACTCCAAAACTCAGGGTGCTTAGAACCTCATGGGAAAAAAATTCACAAAGAAGATGGACCACTCTCAAAATTTATATGCCACAAAAGGAAATGATCCATCACCAGTGAAAGTAATAGATACCAGAAACAGGATAATCATTCCCCAAGGGCTGAAGTAGAAAAAATAATTTTAAATAGACTATAAATATTTTATATTTATAAACTATACATATATTTATAGTATTTATATATTTTTAAATTATTAAAAATCTAAAATATGGAATAGAAACCAAAAGGGAAAAAAATACACTATGAAAAAAAACAAAAAATTTGAGAAAGAAAATAGAACTTTTAGAAATAAAATAGCCATTAAAAATAAAAATGCATTTAAAGGTTAAACAGGGGCACCTGGGTGGCTCAGGCATTCAGGCATCTGACTCTTGATTTCAGCTCAGGTCATGATCTTGGGATCCTGGGATCAAGCCCCACGTTGGGCTCCCTGCTCAGCGGGGAATCTGCTTAAGGATTCTCTCCCTCTTCCTATGCTTCTCCCCTTGCTCTCTCTCTCAGTAAATAAATCTTTTAAGGAGCAAGATGGCGGAGGAGTAGAAGACCTGGATTTCGTCTGGTCCCAGGAATTCAGCTGGATAGGGATCAAACCATTCTGAACACCTACAAACTCAACAGGAGATCGAAGAAAAGAATAGCAACAACTCTCTGAACAGAAAAGCGACCACTTTCTGGAAGGTAGGACGTGCAGAGAAGTGAATCCGAGGCGTTATTCGGGAGGATAAACGGCGGGGGAGGGGCCTCCGTCGGCTGCTTCTGGCAAGTGATAGAGCCCCGGAGCACAAAATCGGAACTTTTAGAAGTCTGCTCCGCTGAGGGACGTCACTCTGGTGGCGAAGCGGGGGGTGGAACCCTCGCGGGACAGTGTGGTCTCAGGACCCTCGGGGTCACAGAAAGACCGGGGGTGCCTGAGTGCGGCAGAGCTCCCAGGTATCGGAGCAGGGAAGCCGGCTGCAGAGACGGAGCCCAGGCGCGGGCTCTCAGCTCGGGGTTGCTATAAACCGTGATCCGCGGCACAGTCGGGCCACTGCTCCTCCAGCAGGGACCCAACAAGCGGCAGATCCGGGGAGACTCACCTTCTTCCCCCGGGAGGAGAGGTGCGGGAGCGCACCGCGGGGATCTGCTGGGTTTGGAGACTCCACCAGGGGCCGGGTGCCAGATAGAAAGGCGCGGTCACAGGCTGGGTGAGCGCGGAGTGTGGCCGGAGACCGGGGAGACGGGAGTGACTGACTGCTTTTCTCTGGGGGCTCGCTGAGGAGCGGGACCCCGAGTTCTCGGCTCCTCCGGGGCGGAGACTGGGAGGCCACCATTTTCACTCTCCGCCTCCAAAGCTGTACGGATAGCTTGCAGGGAACAAAAGCTCCCGAGAGCAAACCCGAGCAGATTACTTAGCCCGGACCGGCAAGGGCGGGGCAATTCTGCCTCCGGCAAAGACATTTGGGAACCACGGCAACAGGCCCCTCCCCCAGGAGATCAGCGAGAACAGCCAGCCAAGACCAAGTTTACCGATCAATGAGAACGGCAGCACTCCTGCGCTAGGGGAATACTGCACATAGAATTCATGGCTTTTTTACCATGATTCTTTAGTCTTTCAAAGTTAATTATTTTTTTAACTGTCTTCTTTTCTTTTTTCTTTTCTTTTTTTTTTGAATTTTTCTTTTTCCCTTTTTCAACCAACATCTTATCAATCCCTTTTTAAAAAAAAAAAACATTTTTATTTTTCATTTTTAAA
>NW_022589762.1:1739981-1743238 GCF_004348235.1 Phoca vitulina
TCCTTTTTTAAAATTTTTTATAATTTCCATCTTTACAGTCATATTCCATCCCTTCATCATATCAACCCTTATTTTTGTACATATATAAGTTTTTCTTTCTTTAAAATTTTGGGAGGGACTTTCTTTTAACAGACCAAAATACACCCAAAATCTAGTGTGTGGCACTGATCTATAAACCAGCCTGATCATATTTGATCACATTCTGTTTTTGTTTTGTTTTGTTCTGCTTTTGTTTGTTTTTATCTTTATCTTTTTCTTTTTTCTTTTTTTCTTTCCTTTTCTTTTTTCTCTCTTTCCCTTTCTTTTCCCACTGCTTCAGGTCTTTTCTGATTTGTTTAGAGTATATTTTCTGGGGACGTTGTTACCCTGCTAGCATTTTGTTCTCTCATTAATCTATTCTCCTCTGCACAAAATGACAAGACGGAAAAAATCACCTCAACAAAAAGAACAAGAGGTAGTACCGACTGCCAGGGACCTACTCAATACGGACATTAGTACGATGTCAGATCTAGAGTTCAGAATCATCACTTTAAAGATACTAGCTGGGCTTGAAAAAAACATGGAAGTTATTAGAGAAACCCTTTCTGGAGAAGTAAAAGAACTAAAATCGAACCAAGTAGAAATCAAAAAGGCTATTAATGAGGTGCAATCAAATATGGGGGCACTAACTGCTAGGATAAATGAGGCAGAAGAAAGAATCAGTGAGATAGAAGACCAAATGATGGAAAATAAAGAAGCTGAGAAAAAGAGAGATAAACAACTACTGGATCACGAGGGCAGAATTCGAGAGATAAACGATACCATAAGACGAAACAACATTAGAATAATTGGGATCCCACAAGAAGAAGAAAGAGAGAGAGGGGCAGAAGGTATATTGGAGCAAATTATAGCAGAGAACTTCCCTAATTTGGGGAAGGAAACAGGCATCAAAATCCAGGAAGCACAGAGAACCCCTCTCAAAATCAATAAAAATAGGTCAACACCCCGACATCTAATAGTAAAACTTACGAGTCTCAGAGACAAAGAGAAAATCCTGAAAGCAGCTCGGGAGAAGAGATATGTAACCTACAATGGTAGAAACATTAGATTGGCAACAGACTTATCCACAGAGACCTGGCAGGCCAGAAAGGATTGGCAGGACATATTCAGAGCACTAAATGAGAAAAATATGCAGCCAAGAATACTATATCCAGCTAGGCTGTCATTGAAAATTGAAGGAGAGATAAAAAGCTTCCAGGACAAACAAAAACAAAAGGAATTTGCAAACACGAAACCAGCCCTACAAGAAATCTTGAAAGGGGTCCTCTAAGCAAAGAGAGAGCCTAAAAGCAACATAGACCAGAAAGGAACACAAACAATATACAGTAACAGTCACTTTACAGGCAAAACAATGGCACTAAATTCCCATCTTCCAATAGTTACCCTGAATGTAAATGGGCTAAATGCCCCAATCAAAAGACACAGGCTATCAGATTGGATTAAAAAACAAGACCCATCGATATGCTGTCTGCAAGAGACTCATTTTAGACCCAAAGACACCCCCAGATTTAAAGTGAGGGGGTGGAAAACCATTTACTATGCTAATGGACACCAAAAGAAAGCTGGGGTGGCAATCCTTATATCAGACAAATTAGATTTTAAACCAAAGACTGTAATAAGAGATGAGGAAGGACACTATATCATACTTAAAGGGTCTATCCAACAAGAAGATCTAACAATTGTAAATATCTATGCCCCTAACATGGGAGCAGCAAATTATATAAGGCAATTAATAACAAAAGCAAAGAAACACATTGACAACAATACAATAATAGTGGGGGACTTTAACACCCCCCTCACTGAAATGGACAGATCGTCTAAGCAAAAGATCAATAAGGAAATAAAGACTTTAAATGACACACTGGATCAAATGGACTTCACAGACATATTCAGAACATTCCATCCCAAAGCAACGGAATACACATTCTTCTCTAGTGCCCATGGAACATTCTCCAGAATAGATCACATCCTAGGTCATAAATCAGGTCTCAACCGGTACCAGAAGATTGGGATCATCCCCTGCCTATTTTCAGACCACAATGCTTTGAAACTAGAACTCAATCACAAGAGGAAAGTCAGAAAGAACTCAAATACATGGAGGCTAAAGAGCATCCTACTGAAGAATGAATGGGTCAACCAGGAAATTAAAGAAGAATTTAAAAAATTCATGGAAACCAATGAAAATGAAAACACAACTATTCAAAATCTTTGGGATACAGCAAAGGCAGTCCTAGAGGAAAGTATATAGCAATACAAGCCTTTCTCAAGAAACAAGAAAGGTCTCAAGTATACAACCTAACCCTACACCTAAAGGAGCTGGAGAAAGAACAGCAAATAAAGCCTAAACCCAGCAGGAGAAGAGAAATAGTAAAGATCAGAGCAGAAATCAATGAAATAGAAACCAAAAGAACAGTAGAACAGATCAACGAAACTAGGAGCTGGTTCTTTGAAAGAATTAACAAGATTGATAAGCCCCTGGCCAGACTTATCAAAAAGAAAAGAGAAATGGCCCAAATCAACAAAATCATGAATGAAAGAGGAGAAATCACAACCAACACCAAAGAAATACAAACAATTATAAGAACATATTATGAGCAACTCTATGCCAGCAAATTAGATAACCTGGAAGTAATGGATGCATTCCTAGAGATGTATCAACTACCAAAACTGAACCAGGAAGAAATAGAAAACCTGAACAGACCTATAACCACTAAGGAAATAGAAGCAGTCATCAAAAATCTCCCAAAACACAAAAGCCCAGGGCCAGATGGCTTCCCAGGGGAATTCTACCAAACATTTCAAGAAGAATTAATACCTATCCTTCTGAAACTGTTCCAAAAAATAGAAATGGAAGGAAAACTTCCAAACTCATTTTATGAGGCCAGCATTACCTTGATCCCAAAACCAGACAAAGACCCCATCAAAAAGGAGAATTACAGACCAATATCCCTGATGAACATGGATGCAAAAATTCTCACCAAAATACTAGCCAATAGGATCCAACAGTACATTAAAAGGATTATTCACCACGACCAAGTCGGATTTATCCCTGGGCTGCAAGGTTGGTTCAACATCCGCAAATCAATCAACGTGATACAATACATTAACAAAAGAAAGAACAAGAATCATATGATCCTCTCAATAGATGCAGAAAAAGCATTCGACAAAGTACAGCATCCTTTCTTGATCAAAACTCTTCAGAGTATAGGGATAGAGGG